>NW_006328071.1:0-312 GCF_000327345.1 Myotis davidii
AAAAAAAATATCCAACTGTCAGTAGATGAGAAGAGAGTTTATCAAGTTCCAATGCACATCCTTCT
Organism: Myotis davidii; assembly: GCF_000327345.1. NCBI lineage: Eukaryota > Metazoa > Chordata > Mammalia > Chiroptera > Vespertilionidae > Myotis > Myotis davidii. Next base: position 66 of record NW_006328071.1, read on the forward strand.
AGATCAGTGCTCCTGGAGTCATTAATGAGTGTCAGTGGACCTGGAGATGGTCCAAAAGGTTACACATGGTGGGCAAGTGCGTCTTCTTCTAACCAGAAGCTCACTTTGCTGTTATGAAAAAGGAAACGATTTCTGTCAAGCGGTGTTTAGTGATGGTATTTGGCCAGGGCACAGGATTATACAAATTCTACCCTCACTCTGGATCTTCACGCTGAGGACTAGATGCACAGGCATTGAACAGGGTAAA
>NW_006328072.1:0-312 GCF_000327345.1 Myotis davidii
TTCCCTGCCCCAGGCATTCCCCCAAGGAAAGTGATTCTCAGAACCAGGAAATAAACAGGGTCATTTAGGAAAAATCATGCTCTCCTCAGGGCAGAAGGGATGATAATGCTCAAACATGGTGTGGGGGAGGTGATAGGATACAAGGCAAGAAGTAGGGGCCTAGACAGGGAAGAAGTATGCAGAAGGCCAAGTAGGACCTGTCATCAAGCACTTGACCTTGGATTTGGACATCTTTCTCAGACTGCCCCCACAGAAAGGGCCTCTCCTGGTCAGTTTATCCAACCCTTCACCACAACGTGAATCCTGGACACC
>NW_006328073.1:0-312 GCF_000327345.1 Myotis davidii
TCTTTGTTGTAGCTGGATCACCAGCTTGCATAATGCTGCCTATTCTAGACTTGAACTATTGAAGGGAGCAAGGGGGCAGAAAGGCCTTTGTGTGAATGGAGCATTTAAAGTATTCATTTTATATTCAGAGCATGAGTAGAAACAAAACAATTCTTCCTGAAAAAAATGTCAGTGGTTAAGGCATGTATTCTGCAATGCATTTTTCTTATTAAAAAGCAAAAAATGAGCAATGCAGAGACTCATACTTCATTTTATGACATATTATATATGTGCACCAATATAAATTACATCCTGGTCTCTCTCTTTTTTTTT
>NW_006328074.1:0-312 GCF_000327345.1 Myotis davidii
TAAAATACATTTCATTTTCAAATTTGAGCTATCTACTGTTAAAGTGTGCACATATTTTGGGGGACACTCTGTATATCAGAAAAGAAAATAAATATCTTGGCCATGCCAGAATGCAGATGGCTTATCACACCAAACCTGCTCTGAATCACTCAAGGATGCACGAAGAAAAATTAAAAAATTAATTACACAACAGGGAAGATGATGTCATACCTCCAAAATAAATGATGGTATTCTTAAACAATAGTTGATATATAATCTTTATTGATTAATGAAAATAAAAGACTATAACAACAGATTATGACATGGTAGAGA
>NW_006328075.1:0-312 GCF_000327345.1 Myotis davidii
CTAGGCCATATTTTGTTTACCACTCATCCATTGCTGGACATTTGTATTGTTTCAACCTTTTGGCTATTGTGAATAGTGCTGTGTTAAACATTCATGTATGTGGCATATAACTTTTGCTCTTTTCTTTAAACCCCCTCAAAGGATGGAAATGGGAGGAATTTCACTTGGTTGCATTCTCAATTCTTCTTCTGTTTAATATATTCCACTTCATTCTTATCCAAAACTCCAACTTGGCTCATCACTGGGTGGGAACTAAAACACAGGTACATGACCTCTTGTTGCAGCGGTTCTCAACCGGTGGGTCGCAACCCC
>NW_006328076.1:0-312 GCF_000327345.1 Myotis davidii
ACCCTTTTTGTCTTTTATTAGATAGGATTTTTAATACTCTAACTTTTAAAATCTTAATTAGGAAGGATAGGAGAGATAGCATCCTCTGTATAATGCTTGAATTTGATTTCTCATATCCCTTTCAGTGAACTGAACTGGAAAAGTTAAGTTGTCCCTTAGAAATTTCTTTTTCAATGACTTACATCATTATTGACTAAATGCTAAATGGCTTTGGTTGGTAACTGACAAAATTTTACCTGAATAACCATCTTAACTTACTATCAATGAGTTTGTAGCTTACATTTTATGAGACCTGTTTCTTATTCTGCATGT
>NW_006328077.1:0-312 GCF_000327345.1 Myotis davidii
TCTCAACCCGTGGGGTTCTGCTTCCCGGTGTTTGTCAACGGTTTTTCTCAGACAAACTCAGAAACTTCTTTGCAGGTCGGAATGCTTTTTCCGTGAACACCAGCGCACCCCCAGGGCGAGCAGAGTTTAAGGAGGAGGGGAGAGGAACAGAGAGCTGTGCGCGTGGGCCACCCTCACGGTAGGGGACCCCCTAGCCCCCCCGAGGTGGCTCCCCCAGGTAACTAGACAGGGCGGTGCAGGGAGCTGCAAAAGGCCTCAGTCCAATTTGATTTTTTAAACATATTTTTATTGATTTTAGAGGAAGGGAGAGAG
>NW_006328078.1:0-312 GCF_000327345.1 Myotis davidii
CTTAACATATTAGGCTTTTATTGTATAGGATATTTTTAGTGAAAGGGTCAGCAGACTATAAAGAAGCAGATATGACTTTGCCATCATTTCAAAGCAATAAAAGCCTGCTGCAAAAGATGAAGAATGGATCATTTGTGATCACATGGGCAAGGATTTAATTCCCAGTAACGCTACTCCTTAGCTAGTATGTTGTCTTAGACAAGTCACCTCATTCATTAAAAAAGAGTAACGTTTATATAGACTAAAATTCCTAATTTTCCTCCCAGGTATAAAATTCTACAAATCCATGAAAATTAATATGCAGCAAGACAT
>NW_006328079.1:0-315 GCF_000327345.1 Myotis davidii
CGTGAGGTCCAAAGGGTTGGGAACTGCTGCTATAAATGGTGCCCCCAAATCCAGTCATTTAACAAGTGGGGTTGCATCACTGCAAAGTTAACAAAGTGTCTGTCTGTAGAGTGTCCTTCAGAGGACAGGGCCAATCACCAATCCCATTACACCCCACATGCTTTTCTCTGGGATTTCAATTGTAGGTTTATTTTCCTTTACTCCCTTATCAGTTCATTTTGGAATGATTTTTCCCTCCTGTTAACTGAAAAACAAAACACCTGAATCACTATCTTAATATAACCTCTTTCAAAGTGGGGGTCATGGCCAGAGCCC
>NW_006328080.1:0-312 GCF_000327345.1 Myotis davidii
AGTCAGTGTGGCCATGGGATTTCAAGTGTCTTACTTTGTGGCAGGATTTTGTGTGTGACTTTTTTTTTTAATGGCAACTATTCCTGGGTTGCAGTAAACTTTCTGAAGCCTCAGCATTGTGTTCGTATTAGCCATCAGGAAGGTCTCCAACTAGAAATACCTGTCCCTGCTTGCTCCTTCTCCCTGTCATCATTTAGCATTCTTGTCAAGTTGCTCAGCTTGGAGGTGTCTGTCATGCACTAGTGTGCTGTGGTTATAGCTGGAAGAGCAGGCCTCTCCTGAGGATGCTTAATTAATAGCTTGAGGAGAAGG
>NW_006328081.1:0-312 GCF_000327345.1 Myotis davidii
TATTGCTACCCTAATAAATTATCACAACCTTAATGCCTTAAGACAATATGAATTTATCATCTTATGTATGGAGTCTAAACCAGTTCCAGCAGGGCTACACTCCTGAAGGTGCTGCCTTCAGGGGTCAGGGATCTGTTTCTGTGGCTTTTCTAGCTGCCATATTCCTTGGCCCATGACCCACACCACTCCAACCTCTATGTTCATCATCACCTCTCCTTCTCTGACACTGATGCTATTGCCTCATTCTTACAAGGACATTGCAACTAAATTACTCCTTAATCCAGAAAAAGTTCCCCATCTGAAGATCCTTAA
>NW_006328082.1:0-312 GCF_000327345.1 Myotis davidii
CTGAAGATGTGACCATTGGGAATTAAGGACATATTTTTCCTTTAAAAGGATCTGTATGTTATTAAAATTTGATAAAAACTATTATAGGTACTAGATCAAAAGAGGAATCCCAAGTTATAATGAGATGCCACATCATTCAAAATAAAAAGTTCATCAAAGGGTCAATTTGTATTATATGTTCTCTAGTGTTAGTTATTTCCTACTATTTTAATGTCTTATAAATATTCATAACTAAACTATAACTATACCAAAAATCATTTATTTTTTATTATTACACACTGAAAATCAGAAAGCTGTATGATACTTCAGCAA
>NW_006328083.1:0-312 GCF_000327345.1 Myotis davidii
AGGTATTTTCTCTTAATTTTATGCATAGGAAAACTGAGGTTTATGGACAAAATAAATGAAAAGTATAGTATCTTCCCTAAGGACACAGTGCTAGTAAGTTGTGAAGTTAAACTCAGGTCAAGATGACAAGAGAGAATGAGAGAGAATGTGTGATTAGGGGACAGAAGATGTACTAAGAACATACCACTTAAAGAAAGATAGGAGAGAGTGAGAAGGGAAACACGCAAATTTAGGAGAATGTTGCTGGACAGTAAAACATGGCTGAGAGGAAGATGGCAGAGATAAGAGAGATGGATACTAAATTCAAAGAGA
>NW_006328084.1:0-312 GCF_000327345.1 Myotis davidii
CATGTCACTCTCCTCAAAACCTCCCAGTGAGTTCTCACTAAGTGTGAAATAAAATCTGAACTCTTTAAGCCAGCCCAAGACCTTGTGTAGTCATCATATTGTCATTTTATTCAGGGAGATGGGCAAACTCAAGGGTAGGACTTGGTGGCATTTGCTACCATAGCATAGCCGGGCACATGGTTGGCTCTCAAGCTGTATTTGTTGAAGGAAGGAACCAGGTATCCTCTATGTTCACTTCCTGAAGCTCCACCTCCCTGCCTCTCCTGATGCAAACCAGGTTCCATGGGAGAGCTCCCCTTCCCATACTCCGTC
>NW_006328085.1:0-312 GCF_000327345.1 Myotis davidii
AACTCCTTCAGGGAGAGAAGAGATGTATGGAATGGATCATCTATGGTAGAGCAAGGTAGGAAGAGATGTCAGCCATCAAAATTATACCCTCACAGAAGGCAAGAATGCCTGTATCTAGGAACAAATATTATTTTCCTCAACCTCTACTATTCCCCCTAAGATGTCTGACATTCAATCAAAAATTATAAAACACACAAATAAGAATAATAGAATCACCCTCAAGAGACAAATGACCCAAATGTTGGAAGTATTATATAAGCAATTTAATTGCTCTTTAAATATAACCTTCAATTTTAAGATACATAGGTATAC
>NW_006328086.1:0-312 GCF_000327345.1 Myotis davidii
AAAAAATACAAAGAGGAAAGCCATATATGAAAAACTTGTTTTAGGAGATCAGAATGCCACCCCAACAAAGATTAGCTTCACTGTCCCTGTGCTAAAAATAACCTTGCTTTGAGAACCATAAAAATACCAGTGAATGCTGTGAAATTATTTTACAACATAATTGGAGACACACTAAAGAGAAAACAGGAAACCTCTCCAAGGAGGACCTCCTAGGCTAGTAGAGATGGGAGAGTATTCACAGAAATTGCAATTAAATTAATGTATAATTGTGCAAAATGATAAAGAAATCTAATATGGTTTCACAAGAGAAAA
>NW_006328087.1:0-312 GCF_000327345.1 Myotis davidii
CACAGTACTTTGTCCTCCTCAAATTTACCTCCTGATCCAGTTCTGATGATGCCTTTGATCCCCTGAAACTGGAAAAACAGCTGTTTGGAGGAAAATACATACCTGTAATGTTCGCGGTGCAGGAAACAAAGTCAGAGAATCAAGCAAGTCAGAAAGGAGGAAAAGAGCTTTAATTTGCATCCCAGGGCGAGAACCAGGAGTTCCAAAGGCGGGGCCACTGAAGTCAAGCCAACAGGGATGATGAGGGAGAGGGGTTTTTAAAGGCCAGGGACAGGCAGAGGCAGGACGGAGGGCAGCCGAGTGTAGGGGTGG
>NW_006328088.1:0-312 GCF_000327345.1 Myotis davidii
AATCAGGCAGAGAGAAGAATATCTGAGAGTGAATATTTGCTGAGTTAGTTGTGCAATAGTCAAATTAGAGACGTAACCCTGAAGACTGAGGATCCTTAAACCATAGGGGGTCCCTGAAGCCTTACCTGGGAAATCAGTGATGTTGAAACTATTTCCACATGAATACTAAAGCATTACATTTCTTTTTCACTGTGTTAACACTTCAGAGACGGTGCAGACCAAATGTGGATTCATGTGGAGCTTTATCAAGACAAGGTACCAAAATCTACTATAATCATTGTGTTCTTCATGGCATACACTCACAGAAAAAAA
>NW_006328089.1:0-312 GCF_000327345.1 Myotis davidii
TGTGGACTATAATGGGTTCCCTTACCCACTGACGTACTGTTGGGTTTCGTTCATGGAGAACATAGGCACGAGACTGAAAAGAAGGAAGAGAGTGAAATTATGGTATTTATACCACAAACAGACTGATTTTTCAACCAAAAGTCATGGTTCCTGAGAGCAAGCCTCTTCCATGTCCCTGGTTTTCAGGTCCTATTGTAGTCCCATTCGTTCTTACCTGTCCCTTGTTACCACCCCTGATTATTGCAGTATCCCTTGTAGTTCCCCCATACCTGGCCCACAATAAACACCCTCTTTATTGAACTACTAGAGGCC
>NW_006328090.1:0-312 GCF_000327345.1 Myotis davidii
CTTTTGAATTGTGCCTTTTAACCTTCTTGTCAAATTTGTCATTTCTAGAATACAACAAGAGTGCCAGCTTGTCTGATGTATCCTCCTCCTAGACAGTGCAAAAATGGCCCTGAACCTATATGGGAAAACGGTTATACCACAGAGATGCCATAATAAATTGCTGATGAAATAATAGATGATTACATAAATGGTGCTGAGAAATTTATTTTTTAACATGGACATTTTAAAATGAATTCTCTATATCATACCATGTACAAAAATAAATTCCAAATGAATTAAATGTCTAAATTTGAAAAGCACATGTTTAATATT
>NW_006328091.1:0-312 GCF_000327345.1 Myotis davidii
TTTTTAAGTTCTTTCATATATCTCCTTATATTGTTTAGTCCTGTGCCCTTTAACCACATAAAAGTCCCTGTCTATATAGGCAATGCCCTATTTCACTCTGCTTTTCTAAGCAAGGCTTGGAGGACTAGAATAGCTATATTGCTGTGGTGGAATGAACACTAAAAGAATTAATTATGTATTGCATTGTTGAAGTTAACAACTTCACGACAGCTTTTCTGTGTTGAAATCTCACACTAACTTCTGAATAGTTCTAAGTCACACTAGATTTGTGAAGCCTAGAGTCTTTCTAAGTGAAACTCTGCATTCATTCCC
>NW_006328092.1:0-312 GCF_000327345.1 Myotis davidii
GAACCCCTTGGAAGGCCACAAACCATACTCAATTACCTTCTGCCCAAAGTTATCTGTCCAACTCCTATTGGAACTCTCTACCTTCATCACTCCTATTTGTTTGGCTGCTGCCTTTTTACTCCAGCCTTTGTTTTCCCCCAATAGAATAAAATGTTTGAAATGTTGTTATCACAGAAAATATTGACTATGTGTTCTGAATAAAAAATGAAATTCCTGTATATAAAAGACACACAGTCAACAAGCATATTGAAGCATGCTTCAGGATGATTCCAAATATGTGTATACTAGAGGCCCAATGCACAAAATTTGTGC
>NW_006328093.1:0-312 GCF_000327345.1 Myotis davidii
GTTATAAGATGAATAAGTTCTGGGCATCTAATGAACATTATTATAGTGATTATAGTTAATGATACTATATTATATATTTGAAAGTTGCTAAGAGGGTAGATGTTAAATGTTCTCACCACAAAAACAAATGATAATTGTATGACATGATGGAGGTGACAGCTAACACCATGGTGGTAAATCATTTTGCAACATGTAAGTAAACCAAATCAATACATTATACACCTTAAACTTACAAAATAGTTATGTGAATTATCTATACTAAAATTATATATACTAGTGTATGTAAAAGCCTAAGCGACCGTTATGACCGAA
>NW_006328094.1:0-312 GCF_000327345.1 Myotis davidii
CTCAACTACTGAGCCACGCTGGGCGGCCGGGCAGAAATAATCTTTTATTTTTAATTCATGTCAGACACAAGAATATACTGAAGGGTTAAGGGTGGAATGTATAAAAGTTGGGGCTGTAATATGGTTTGACTTAAACTTTTGGCTTTAAGTTCCATCTTCACTATATCTAGCTATGCAACCCTGGGAAAATTATCTCACCTCTCAATGAATCAGCGTCCTCCTGGTGAAAATAAGAGCATCTGACTTACCCTGATGTTACTTTAGAGATTAAACGTGGTCCTGAAGATAAAGTGCTATGCAGAATGCCTGGCA
>NW_006328095.1:0-312 GCF_000327345.1 Myotis davidii
ATGAATTTCGTGCATCAGGCCTCTAGTATTTGTAATATTTACTTATTTTTGTAAGTATCTTCCTGTATATGTCTCTAGAGTTTTAAAGATAACAAATGGGCAAGAATTATTATGCATTTTCAAGCCAACCCTGATAAATACTCCTCTTTAAGTGCCCTAAATTATGTAAAAACGAAAAGCCCCATTGTTCTATCTATTCCATGGAAAGTGGTTCAGGTTCAGCCATGAAGTAAGGGTCCACCCTTCTCAGACATTATTCATAGTGAAAAACTCATTTTCCCAGGATGTGTTGTCTTTTCACAAAGATTTATC
>NW_006328096.1:0-312 GCF_000327345.1 Myotis davidii
ACCTTCTGAAAGCATTTCCTGGGTGCTGTCTGGCTGTGCATAACTGCTTAACCCTTTTCCTTATTTTGGTTTAGGAAGAAAGAATGCAGTCTGGCTTCTCCAATATATGGTTCAAGCCCAAATACATTGTTAATTACAGTAGCTGGAGCCTTTGTCTGTTTTACTCAGAGTATTTTTATTTTTTCAAGAGTTTAAAGAATATGTTTGAATCACATAAACAAACCAAAAGGTATTACAGAAGAAAAAGTAATGTAACAATTTATGTAAGTACCTAACGTATGATAAGCGTGCTCTTATACCTAAAACAAAAAA
>NW_006328097.1:0-312 GCF_000327345.1 Myotis davidii
AATCAATAGAAAAATACCCTCAGGTGAGGATTATCAATAACAACAACAAAAGAAAAAAAAAGAAGAAAAAGAAATGAGCAGAGAGTCTGCAGGCTGACTGCTTGGGTTTTAATGCTGAGCCCACCACTTTCTATCTGTGTGACTGAAGGTACCTAAGTGGTCTGCCTCAGTTTTGCCATCTGTAAAATGGGGTGCAAGTTCCAATGGTGAGTCTCAGCTAGGCTCGGCGGCAGAAACCAAGAAACCCAACATCCCAGCAGCTGAAAACCGTCACTTCCCGTCTCACGTATGGGTCGTGTCTGTTGTGGGTCA
>NW_006328098.1:0-312 GCF_000327345.1 Myotis davidii
ATGTTGAGTCCAGTAAGAACACTTGGAAAGTTTATTTTTCTCAAGGGGCAGAAACCATTTTTTCCCTTATTGCTAATGATATTTTATGTTCATTAAGGAAGAAGCGAGGAGAAGCAGATTAACTCTAGGAATCCTTAAGCATCAATTCTAGAGTCCACAACAAAATGAATGGAAAAAGTAGTGCATAAATAGTATTATGGTGCCAAGAAATCAGTCCATTCACATAGTCTAGTCATCTATGCGAAATGCTTGGGCTCAGGCAAAATGTAGTCTACTGCCTGTTTTTGTGCTGGGGTCCAACCCCAGCAGGTC
>NW_006328099.1:0-312 GCF_000327345.1 Myotis davidii
CCATTATAATCTTATGGGACCACTGTCATATATATGGTGCATTGTTTATAGAAACGTCATTATGTGGCACATGATTGTATAAACAAATAATCAGACTTCAATACCTTACATATGGTAATGAGTTGTCTATAAAATGCTGGGAAAATTCCAAGAGACATAATTCCATTGGGCAGAATCCTTCTCAAGGAGAGTGTCACTTAAGCTGAGTCTTAAAGAGTAAATAAGGAATCTGTCAGGCAGAGAAGGGGCAAAAACAACCTGTGTAGAGGCATCCTATATTATAAAAGCCTAATATGCAAATCAACCAAATGG
>NW_006328100.1:0-312 GCF_000327345.1 Myotis davidii
GGAGACTGGGAGTTCTATCACTTGCTATGACGTGTGCTGACCACAATGGTGTGGTGTGGAATAAAGGAAGGCTCTGGCCAGCAGCCAGAAGGACCCGATGAGCCCTGATTGCCTGCCAGGCCTAGGGACCCTAGCCACGGAAAAACCTATGAATATAATTTAAAAAGTTGTCAAACAATGTAAGCAAATTTAAAATCATTTTCCTTACTTAATCAGTGATACTTTTAGTGCATAATCAAGGGATCAGTTGGAGCAAGCTAAATATCCAAGTCTAGGTAGTTGAAACAAATTAATGCTTAACAATAAGGGATA
>NW_006328101.1:0-312 GCF_000327345.1 Myotis davidii
CCTCTTAAAACATTTTGGAATGTTATTTAGTGCCAAATAGGCTAATTATAATCAAGGAAACTGATGAGATAGTGGAATTTAAAGATTAAGGTGTATGAGAGTAGAGAGTCACTGCTTAACTCTTATTGAAAATGTACTAGTAATTGTATAACTTGATGTGATAAATATCACGATATGGAATATTTCCATTAATCCAGAAAGTACATTTTTTTGTCTTTACAAATTAATCTCAACCTATATAAACACTCACACTTCTGATTCTATTAAAATATATTTTTGCCCATTGATTATGATGTTGTCTGTAGATTTGTC
>NW_006328102.1:0-312 GCF_000327345.1 Myotis davidii
GAGCCGCGGTTTGCCGACCACTGTCCTAGAGCTTTCCATTGTCAAATGCTGCCTCCTGGAACTGAGGGACAAAGGTTTCGAAATAAGCCTTTGCTCCTTTGGCCATTTCATTTCCATCCCTTCTGCGGCTTATTGGATAACTTTTGGGGCCTGGGAATAAAGCTGTCCACTCTGGGCAAAAGGATGTGGTTGTGGGAAGGTGCAAGTGCCGCATTTACCAATGCTGCCATCCTGACTGGAAGCCCCATTTTAACCATTTTTAAGGGTGCACATTAGTGGCATTAAATACATTTACCTGTTGTGCGACCATCA
>NW_006328103.1:0-312 GCF_000327345.1 Myotis davidii
GCCGTGTACTCCAGTAATCTCGAGGTGCACTGTACTGACTCAGTGTTTTAAACCTCCCATTACCGTAAAGGCATTAGACACAGATTATTAATGAAATCAATCACAATTAATTCCTTCAGTGTTCACACACTCACGGTTTATATTTCCTGAGGAGTTTCAGTCTAGTTTGACATTAATGGAGATGGAAAATAGTGAAATGATTCTGAATTTATCAAATAATGTACACCAATCCTACATAATAAGGTGTTGTGGGTCATTGAGAGGTGCTTGTGGCTTTATAAAGCAAGATCATGATGACTTTTATATGAATTG
>NW_006328104.1:0-312 GCF_000327345.1 Myotis davidii
TAAGCGACAGCTGAAATAAATTTAACAAACATACAAAGAAATGCTAAGGAGGCATGGAAAATAATAAAATAGGTCTGTTTGTGCTCATATGGAACAGTTGCTAAGAGATATTATTAAATAAATTAACAAAATTATAATAATGTGTTCTTCTTTGTAAAATTAATAAAATATTTAATTTTGCCCAGAGAAATTGTTTCTTGTTTAATTCTCACCTTATACCTTTTTCCATAAAAGACACTTAAAGGACCTATCTTATCTTAAGGTTTAATTTTTCTTATATTCGCTTAATAATTAGCTAAAAATTAAAATATT
>NW_006328105.1:0-312 GCF_000327345.1 Myotis davidii
AGTCAGGTGGTCTTCTCAGTGGACAAGGGGGAGTAGGAGGCCTCATGTAGGTGTTTCCCGTAGCCCTCCATTCTACCAGTGATTACCAGGCCTGTTTGTAGAATATGGGAGACTTGACCAGTTGTTACTAAAGCAATGCAACATTTTGCATTTGGCTGCCAGTTAGCATTGCTGGTTGGGTATATTCTATGACTGAGAACCTAGGGCAAAGGGGTAGTGGTGGAGGAGTTATGAGCACCAGGTTCTAAGGCCCCAAACCCAACCAATTCCTCATTTGAGGAGTACAGAGATTTAGACACTGTGCAAGATATT
>NW_006328106.1:0-311 GCF_000327345.1 Myotis davidii
AAATAAATAAATAAATAAATAAATAAATCTTACTAATACCTACAAAGCTCCCATTTGCCTCTTTGTCATCACAGCACACTTCCTCCACATCAGAGGTAACTTCTATCCTAAAATTTCATGTTAATAATGCTCTTGGTTTTTTTTATGGTTTATATATGCATGTATCCCTAAATAGTAAATATTGTTTAGTTTTTTGTTTACAGTTGACCCTTGAGTAACACAGTGGTTACAACCACCCATCCTGTACAGTCAAAAATCCACATGTGATTTTTTGATTACCTAAAACTTAACTACTAATAGCCTACTGTTGA
>NW_006328107.1:0-312 GCF_000327345.1 Myotis davidii
AGAACACACTTGGGAGAAAGAGAAATAAAGAATGTCCATGCACATGCACTCTTGGAGGCTGTATTCTTCAGAACTCTTGGTTGTAAGCGACAGTAACCCAGATCACCTTAAGAGGAAAAAGACTAACCTATTAGCTCAGAGAACTGATAAATACAGGAATAGTGTTCTTTTCAGGCAAAATGAGATCCACGGGCTCAAAAGACGCTTGTCTGTTAGCTGCGTTCTCCAGTGCCCTCTCCCCCTGTGGGGGCAAAAATGGCCATCGCTCCTCTGGACTTACAATCCAAGGGGAAAGAGCAAGGTTTTTGCAAC
>NW_006328108.1:0-312 GCF_000327345.1 Myotis davidii
CCCTCTCCCTTCCTCCCTGTAAAAGATCAATAAATATATATATATTTAAATAATAATAGCTCTATTTCTATAGCTTGAAACTTTGTCATTTTAGAATGTTTATTTAAGATAACAATAACTTAAAAGAATTTTTACAAGGTTACACATTACTCTAAGAATTGTTTTTTAAAAATTATGTAGTGCTGCAATAAAAAAAATTACCATGCTAATGCAATTTATCACAAATCAGGATAAATAAATATATCTTTTTCCTTCAAGGTATATATAATATAGGGAAGGACAAGGGAAGGAATTGAAGGAGGAGGGAGCGCA
>NW_006328109.1:0-312 GCF_000327345.1 Myotis davidii
ATTCTTGGAGAATGTCATTAGCAAAATTTCTTATATGCTCAATTTACTATGTTCTCTGAGCATTCCATTATGCTTTCTCTTTAAGTCTCTGAAATGGTGGCTATACACTCTCTGGTTCCCTTTATAACCCTGAACCTGGTGGTGGGGTAGGTATCCTCTTTGGATCTCGTTGTTCTTCTAACCTTCACTTTTTCTTCTTTTATAAAAAGGCTCTGCATTGAATATCATGTCTACTGACTACACAGCCCTCCCCCTTGTTGTTGGACTTGTGTATTGATTTCTAGGTCATTGGCATTGATTTCTTGAACACTT
>NW_006328110.1:0-312 GCF_000327345.1 Myotis davidii
GGCACGCACTCACAAAAAGGTTACCCACTCCTGCCCTATAGGTATCTGAGCTTGCAACACCTGCTTCAAAGGGCACTTAGCATTTTGACAGATGAAGATGCCAATGAGAGAATTCAAGGGTATGGAAACAAAACATGGGAAAGCTCAAAGGCCCGAGGTGTGACAGTATGAAATATGCAGTAGTACACATAGCAGGGAGAAGGTAGGAAAACATAGGTTAGAAAGGTAGATTTATACACCATGGAGCCTAGATAATATGGTTATATTATACTAAAGGTACGATGCATGAAATTCGTGCAAGAATAGGCCTTC
>NW_006328111.1:0-312 GCF_000327345.1 Myotis davidii
CTGACTGATTCTTTTATCACTTTGGTGGGAGGAGATGAGAACATTTGCAACCTGCAAATTGGCCAGAAATATTGGGGCAAACATTTTTTCTCTTCAAAAATATGGAAACAGTGCTACAGCTCAAAGCTGATGGAAAGTTTCAAATCAGAGTGTCCCCACTCTATTAAAGAATATGGTGATTCTATTAAACTCCATGAAATAAGTATTTTAAAAATTAGTCTTATTAACAAACAGACCAGATATCGTGATAATAAAGTTTAATAGAATAGTAATCTTTTTAAAAAATGTATTTTATTGAATTTTTACAGAGAG
>NW_006328112.1:0-312 GCF_000327345.1 Myotis davidii
TATCTCATTGTGGTTTTTATTTGCATTTCCCTCTTGATTAGAGATGTGTACACATCTTTTTATGCACGTATTCACTATTTGTATCTATTCTGTGGAGAAATGTCATTCAGGTCCTTTGCTCAGTTTTGAATTGAGTTGGGATTTTTGTTGTTGATATTTAGGAGTTTAATCTTTTCTCTTTCCTTTATTTCAATTTTTTTCTAGGATATCTCAACTTTCGTGAAGTATCATCATCTGAAGAGATTGCGGAATTAGGTATTAGTTTCTTTCTTCTTCTTCTTTTAAATCCTCACCCGAGGATATTTTTTCATT
>NW_006328113.1:0-312 GCF_000327345.1 Myotis davidii
TCTCTCTCTTTCTTTCTCTCTTCTCTCTCTCTCAATTTAAAATTTTTTAAAAGAGACAAAATGCCTCCTTGCTCTAAATATTAAATGAGTATTTAAATAAAAAACTCAGAAAAGCTAAACCTCCCCCAAAATATCATTACTACACTATTATTTCTAGTTTTTATTGGGTTCATAGAGAGTCCTACTGTATTTTATAAAGATTCATCAATCCAGTGTTGCAAAGAGAGTCATCTGTAGAATGAGATATGAGATCATATACTCTCTAAATTGTTAGTTCAAAATTTTTCTTACCGTATTTGCCGGCGTATAAGA
>NW_006328114.1:0-312 GCF_000327345.1 Myotis davidii
TATATGAGATGATGCTCCAACCAACTGAACCACTTGGCTAGGGCATTAAATGCTAATTTTTGAACTGTACTGTAATAATGATAGCTTGGGGCCTATCAAAGTGGTTGAATTACCTTTATGCTAAATGGCCCCAGACTACTTGGCTATTTTAGTTCTGTGTACACTTTAGAATTTTTATTTTTATTTTCTGTCAAGCTGTCAGCTTTCACTTGGTACTAATCTAAGAGTACTGTTTTTATATTAGTTTTTGTCTTTTAGTATTGTTGCCTTTTTATTGAGGTGAAATTCACATAACATAAAAGTAACCATTTT
>NW_006328115.1:0-312 GCF_000327345.1 Myotis davidii
AAAAAAATGTTGTACCAGGGGAATATTGGATTGTGTGCCCTAGTATCAGTCACTTACATTCTTGGTGTCTCAATTTTTCGGATAAGAATAAGGATAAGAATAGTTATTATAAGGCTCAGAAATGTAAGATAGAGAGTAATAGGAATGGCTACTGCAGTGCTGGTACATTGACTATGTGATCTTAGACAAGTTACCTGAACTCTCTGAGCTTCAGTTCCCTTATCTGTAAGTTAGGGATATGGCCTAATTGACAGGGTTGTAATTAAGATTCAATGAGGTGAATTCATTTTCTCTCTCTCTCTCTCTCTCTCT
>NW_006328116.1:0-312 GCF_000327345.1 Myotis davidii
TGAATCCCAGGTGCTCCCTTAAAGAGCCAACACATAGGAGCTTGCTCTCAGGCACTCACCAGGGGCTCAGGTAGAGGGATGCTCAGGGCATATGGGAATAATACAGAGAAGATCTTGGTGGCATGGCTTCGGAGAGAGATCTGGAGAACGAGCTACTGCAGTCCCAGTCCTGAGTCAGCATTGCATACCTGCCTCAGGCATCATCTTTTCAGGGTTGGGCATTGCTATTCTTATAGCACCAGTGTTAGGAATGCATTAATCCAATCCTCAAAATACCGGTGACAGTACCCCCAAAGTTTGAGTCCAGCAGAA
>NW_006328117.1:0-312 GCF_000327345.1 Myotis davidii
ATAAAACAATAACAACTCTAAAATAGTAAAACACTTTCTTGAGTAGTCATCCAGTTGGACAATTGTAGTCCTCTTGTTTTCAAATAATTAAAACCCTATTTCTGATTTATTGTTTGGCTGAGTCCTGTAATGATCTTCTGTTCTGGACCTATGAACAGCTGCCCAGCAGGGACAGGCAAGGAGAGTCTGTGGAGGCCAAGATAGATCACCAGACAGCTGGAAGACCAGAGGGCCTACAGGACTGTGTCCTGTCCTGACAAGTACATTCATTTTCCCTTTGCTTTCTTGGCAAGTGGTAGGTAGTGTTTGTTT
>NW_006328118.1:0-312 GCF_000327345.1 Myotis davidii
AAAAAAAAAAAAAGGAAGAAGAAAGAAAGAAGGAATTGCTCCGCACACTGGCATTTTGTGAACTAAACTACAAAATAACACTTTTAAAAGAGTCCAGTTGTCATTTTAACCGGTGGCTGAAGTAGAATAAAAACATTCAAGAATTGGTGGTAGCAAGGTAAATCACCAAACTTTTAATCCAGACACAAGGAAAATGCACTATTCAACCAGAGATAGATTTCTCCCATATCGATTAGTCAACATTTAACATTTGTCTGTGTTTTCCTATTATTTTTTCTACATCTTTTTTTCCCTTTATTGATTAAGGTATTA
>NW_006328119.1:0-312 GCF_000327345.1 Myotis davidii
ATTAATTCACTGTTATTTTTAACAACTTTTAGCTAATAGGCCATATGTTGGAACAACACTGTCGTAATTTCACAGACATAAATCAATATTGCATACCTGCAACTATAGTCTACTTATTTAAATCCAAGAGTCACTGTTTGTAAACAGTGCTCTGAGAATGATTAGCATGTGATCACACTACATCCCGGGTGGCACTGGTTCCGTTGTCTTAAGGTGTGACTTTAACCCCTGCAGACCGATGTTCCCAGTGTGCTAAGCCTTGAGCCAGCCAGGTGCATCTGTTTACTTGAGGTGACTGGTGAATGCACACAC
>NW_006328120.1:0-312 GCF_000327345.1 Myotis davidii
TGTGAGGTCAGGGTAGCAGTTTCGTTGTTGGGGTGATCGGGGCAGAGGGTTTCTGGGTGCGGGTTACGCAGCGGTCGGGGTGACCAGTCTTGGGAACTGTCTCCCTCCTTTGGGCATGTGGAGATCAGGGCACGTTTGTGGGTGAGCTACTGGTCCAAGTGGGCAGCTGGGCGGGGTGGGGAGGGGCATTGTGCTGGGACATGATGAGCTACGTGTCCTGGCCGGCCTCCCCTCCCCTGAAGCACTGGCGGGGTGATAACTCAGCCTCTGATTTTCTCTCCTCCCTGCCCTAGAGGATGCCTTGTTTTGCAA
>NW_006328121.1:0-312 GCF_000327345.1 Myotis davidii
TATATATACAAGTTTGATGTTACAGGTTCATATAGCAATAGAGAATCCACCCTTTTCACCATATAGGGGTAGAGAAATACTTCTATCTTCCTTTGCTAGCGAGACCCATTGGTGCTTTATGATTTATCTGATGGGTGCACTTACAGAAAGCTTTGTAGAGTCACTAGGCAAGAGAAGGAAGATTTTCCTTCTACCCGTGTGCAGATAACATCAAAACCACCCCCTTCCAAGTGTCATTGGGCCCTAGGCACAAAAGAGACCTGTCTCCACAAGGCACAAGGATTCTGACAGCTTAACCAATATTCAGAGTGT
>NW_006328122.1:0-312 GCF_000327345.1 Myotis davidii
AAAAAAAAAAAGAGGAGAAAAGACCATTACATTTGTATGTATCTTTCTTCAAATGAGACTATGAGCAGGCAAAAGTGGGAAAGAGATTCATTTTTAACCCCATGAACTGAGCCTCTGTATAACTAGAAATGATAAGCTGTATAACAATAGAGAGAATAGGTTATATTACTACTATGATAAGCATAGGTTCTAAAGAAACCACACACAGAAGTAAATAATAAGCACCACATTTTAAACAACTCAAGGCACTATCTATAGTACTTGCTTCCTGAATCCTAGATACAATCTTGCAAGACATGGATTATTATCCCC
>NW_006328123.1:0-312 GCF_000327345.1 Myotis davidii
TTTTTTTTTTTTTGTCTTATCTTATTGCTATGGCTTGAATCTCTGGGATAATATTGAAGAGAAGTAGTGAGAACTGACATTCTTGCTTGATGCCTAATATTAAATCTAAAACAATTATTCTATTACTATTAATTATGATGGTGTAAATAGTATTTCTTTCCCCTAGATGTCCTGAATCAGGTTAAGGAAGTTCCTTTCTATTCTTAGTTTGCTAAGAGATTTTAATTATGACTAGCTCTTATATTTTATCAAATGCTTTTTCTGGAATGGTTGAAATACTTATATATTTTCTGCAATCTGCTGATGGTCAGT
>NW_006328124.1:0-312 GCF_000327345.1 Myotis davidii
ATCCCTTCCCCTTGTATGAAAATGAGCCATCTGGGGAGATACTTGGGTGTGGAATTGCTGGGTTCAGGTCATGCAAATTAGCAGCTTCACTCAGCATGACTGAGCAGTTTTTCAAAGTGGTAGGACCAGTTTACTCTTCGAGAGCAATATATGAGTTCCTATGGTTGGCATCCTCAGCAACACCTGGTAATGTCAGACTTTAATTTTTTTGCCAAGCTGATGGGTGTGACATGGTAATTTCAATGTTTTAATTTGCAATTCCCAGTTTACAAGAGACTGAGGCCCGGCTGGTGTGGCTTAGTGGTTGAGCAT
>NW_006328125.1:0-312 GCF_000327345.1 Myotis davidii
GAGCCACATGTGGCACGCGAGCTGCAGTTTGCCGACCGCTGGTGTAAGGGAACAATTACATTCTAAGTTTTATCATAAATTCCTTGACTTTTTCCCAAGAAAGCACATGCTGTCCTCAGACTCATAAGACACAGCGGGTAGAAATATCCACCTAGACTCTTCATGGTTTCAGACTTACCCAGATGCTTAAACACCTCTAACTGTTTAACCAAAAAGTCTCGACCGGGACAAAACAAAAGATACTCAGACAGATATTAAAACTGTCTGATGCTCAACCACTGAACCAGGAGGTCACAGTTTATTTCTGGTCGG
>NW_006328126.1:0-312 GCF_000327345.1 Myotis davidii
CCTTGGAGTGGTGAAGGGCATTCTAACTATGATTTAAATTCCCGAAATCATGGTAGAAAGATTGGTAAGTTTAACTCTCTAACCAAAATCAACTATAAGGCAAAAACAAGAGAGCAAACAACTAACAAAAAAAACTCCACACTATAAGCAAATGCATAGACTGGGAGAATTATCAGCAACTCATATCAAAAAAGTAATTTTAGGCACTTTCCCTCCCCACAGCACACCCCTGCCTTTCCTGTCCCCCTCCCTCCCTAAAAAAAAATTTAAAAAACGTAATTTTAGTCCTAGCCAGTTTGGCTCAGTGGATAG
>NW_006328127.1:0-312 GCF_000327345.1 Myotis davidii
CACAATGATCTATTTACGTTATCATTTTCCTATAATAACTTGTGCTCATTTCATTTTTGAGGAAGTTGTATCATGAAGCAAGAGGCTGGATCCCTCACTTTTTCCACTTTTGATATCTAGAACCTATGCAATTGTGGAATTCCTCTCAATGGTATATGTTCTTGTTGTACATCTGGGGAAACATACTATAAACCTCTGTACCAATACCAACATAGCAAAGCCATTTAAACTGTGGAATCTGCAGGCAGAGGATATAGGTGCTTGGCTTGCTATGCTACCTCGGGCAAGTTTACTTATCCTCTATGTCAGGGG
>NW_006328128.1:0-312 GCF_000327345.1 Myotis davidii
AAAAAAGCATCAGATATACTTCACAAATTAATAGGTATTAAAACACTGTTGCCCGAACATGGACATTTAACAGGGGCAGCTGCAGAAGGCTCATTCCACAGTACTGTGTAAAGCATGACTTTTTAATTACAGCAGATGATTTTTCTGCTAAATTATTTTGGCTCGTTATTGATATCAAGTTTGTGTGTGTGATTGCACTTAGGAGAAGTGTGATGATGGCTCTTGATATGTTGGGTCCATTAGCAGGAGAGCTTTGTAAACAGTTACATGAAGCCAGTAAACCAGTGTCATCAGATGCATCAATCAGAAAGT
>NW_006328129.1:0-312 GCF_000327345.1 Myotis davidii
TGTTTTCGCTTAGTACTGGCTAACGGTATTGCCCATTCAGCACATAGAGGCATTCAGGTGTCTTCTTTCTTTTAGAGAAATGTTACGGTGAACCTCAACAAGCTGGAGTTGTTAGAAGCCCGCAGGACAAGAGCCACTTCTTCATTGGGAGAGTTCAGAGTTGTAAAAAACTTGTGATCTATTGCAATCAAACTACTGGATGCCTCTCCTTATTTTTCTGCAAACATGAAGGTGTTTTTTACACAAAGTTTAAATGTCTACATATATAGGCGCCCATTGCTCCACTTAGGTGAATTATGTGTAATGTCACAT
>NW_006328130.1:0-312 GCF_000327345.1 Myotis davidii
GTTTTTTGTTTGTTTGTTTTGTTTTGTTTTTGCCACATTGTGATGTCTTGAGGTCCAAGCATAGACCCCAACTCTTGGAAAGATGATTATTCATTGAGCTGACCTGTGCCTCAAGTGAGAGGGAAGATTACTGAGGTTGGCTGCATGACCAAGAGAGGCAGCTAATAAGTGGGAAAAGAGTGCTCTAGTCTGGTAGCCAAAAAACCTCAATTTGAGTTCTGGTTAATACTACTGTAGTCCCCTCTTACCTGAAGTTTTGCTTTCTATAGCAATTCAACTATATTAAATGGAAAATTACAGAAATAAACAATT
>NW_006328131.1:0-312 GCF_000327345.1 Myotis davidii
TTTTGGAGTAATTGTGTGTTAAAAGGTCAAAAGTTCAATATTTTACTTGAAATCTTGAAAAATAAGAAGCTGAATTTGTTAGAGATTATTAAGCATAGCCCAAGACACAGACACTTCAGCTGACAGACACCTGAGTTCTCATTATGAGAAGTATGATCTATTGGAGATTTTTTCTACACTTTTGACCCCTCCATATTATTCAATTGCATTTTCTCTAACTCTGTGTTCCTTGAGCCATATTTTTATTTTCACACATTTCTCAGATTTTTAAAAAGAGAACTGGGTGTTTTGGATAATAGGTATGAGGACTCC
>NW_006328132.1:0-312 GCF_000327345.1 Myotis davidii
TTTTGACTTGTCCAAATTGGCTGTCTAAGCAAGCTGCTAATTCAAAATGATTCCAATTCACGGCAAACTTGCTGAAACTTCTGCTTCAGCTGTTGAAAGCAGGCCTCAGGTTTCTTAATAGTGGGAGTATTCTATGGAAAATGCACAGACCTGTTTCTGAAGCCTAGTGTTCTTATTATTATATGACGATGAATATGTGACTGAGCTCAACAGAAGCCTGGGCATGGTTCTCCTCGGCTTTTACAGCCTGACTCACAGCTAACTGTTTGATATACTAAGTGTATCAGTTAATAATGTGGATTTTTTTCAATA
>NW_006328133.1:0-312 GCF_000327345.1 Myotis davidii
CGCCGTACATGAAATAGTAGCTATCCCTTAGAGAAGAAGTTTATCCCCACGCTGCTGCCTGGGGCAAAGCTGCTGGCTCAGCAGGGCCCTACATCCACAGAGGTTACTCTGAGCAGCCCTTGTTTCCCTGATGGTTTGACCCGTTGAAATCACTCAGAGCCTGTGACTATTCAACCTGTCACTATGCAGACCCAAAACTTGATGTGTTCTCAACTCTAGCCAGCATTCCCTTTGATCAAACTCGGTGTGTTTTTATTTACTATTGGGCTCTTACTGTGCCTACCTGATATGTCAGATGTAACGCACGCCACA
>NW_006328134.1:0-312 GCF_000327345.1 Myotis davidii
CCATAACTGTGAGAAATATATTTCTGTTGTTTACAAGCCACCCAATTTTGTTATAGCAACCCGGATGGACCAAGACAAATGCCTTATACAAATACCATGATTTTTTTCCTTACACATAGTACATAATAGACAATATAAGTAAAATATAAGATAAAATTCTAGTACTCATATTCAATAACTTCAAAATTTACAGGTGACAAAACACAAATAACTGTTCTGTGATGAAAAAAATGTGGCAATGGGACCCTGTAAATGAACTGAGTTATAGTCTTTTAATCAATACTTTATACTAACAGAAAGCTCTCAAAAAAA
>NW_006328135.1:0-312 GCF_000327345.1 Myotis davidii
CTCTCTCTCTCTCTCTCTCAGTGTAACAGTCCAAAGCCTGCATCTTATCTGACTGTCAAATCTCAGACAGTTTAGGGAGTCATTCCCCTGAAGTCGGGAATAAGACAAGGATGCAGATACCTTTGCAGTTATTTCACATTGCATTGGAATGTTTGCTAATGAAATTAAGCAAGAGAAAACAATTAAACTTGTAAGCATTGGAAAGGAAGAGGCAAACTTTGTTGATAATATAATTGTATATCTGAAAAATCCAAAAGAATCAATGGAAAAGTATGACAAACCATCCTATATAATAAAATGCTAATATGCAAA
>NW_006328136.1:0-312 GCF_000327345.1 Myotis davidii
AAAAAGTGCTTGTGTGTGTGCAAATAGTGTCTTCCCAACTTAAAAAGTATATTCGTACAACAGTCTTTGTGCTAAATGATGAATGAACAGAGCTACTTTTTAATTTCAACATTTACCATCTTTAGGATTTAATCCCAGAGATTATATTCAGTTTCTCAAATCAAATAAGTTTTGAGTAACAAACTCTATTTCACAAATATATGTCAAAAATATGCCAAAACAATTTAATATTTGTAAAAGGGCATTTGCCAGGATATGTAATCTCTGATTTTACAGTACATCCTAAAATCTTATTTTATTTTTATTTCTTTT
>NW_006328137.1:0-312 GCF_000327345.1 Myotis davidii
CCCCCCTCAGGGTTGTCGGGGTGCTAAACATTGTGGGGAGGGGACACACCACTGAGCTCACTTTCCGTAGGAGGGTCTGAGGGCGGTAGCCTTCAAATGAAGAATCCTGTGGTCCCTTCGAAGGACGTGCCCTACACACTGAGCCTGGCTGCCACCGTCAGCTCCCAGCATGGCATCAAGAGCGTCCAATGCAGCTCCCCCGTGAATCCTATTGAGTTCCTTGAAGATAAGACTTCTGCTCAGGTAATGAGTGAGCACGCGCTGTGGTTGCCAGCGCCCTGTTTTTGGGTCCCGATCTTCTTCCTCCCTCCA
>NW_006328138.1:0-312 GCF_000327345.1 Myotis davidii
CCAACCAACTGAGCCACACCGGCCAGGGCATGAAGTTCTTTTAAAGCTTATGATGATTGAAGTGCAAGTCAGATGGTCTCAACAAGAACTAAAAAGAAATCAGTGTGCTTTTCCCTTTCCAAGTCACAGGGCATAACTTGCCCCTCAAAGTCATTAACAGTGGGATGAGTATGCTTGTCTTTGAGGGTGATTTCCGTGACTATTGAGTAGAAAAGCTGGCTACTTTGATTTCGTGGAACTTATTTTGTAAATTTAGAGGTTACATCTATAATACCTAATGGCTGGTTGATTAAGTTAATTCAGAAAAAAAAA
>NW_006328139.1:0-312 GCF_000327345.1 Myotis davidii
GATCACCTGAGTAAATTTGGAATAATGAGGCACAGGAGGGATGACAACATGTAGCAAACTCTTGGGGACAGCCTGAGACATTGCCGTAAAAGGTATGGATAGATAGGGAGCTGAGGAGTCAGAGAAAGACGGCTTTCTGGTTGTGGATATCCTTGGACGCTACGATGGGGAAGTTTCATTTGATCTGGACTTGAATAGAAGGGTAGGATTTGAGCGGAGGCAGAGGAGAGAGTTGCAGAAGGTTGCCATGAAAAGGGGAATGGCCCAAATAAACATACAGAGGTAGGAATATATGGTGTCTGTTTGGAATGG
>NW_006328140.1:0-312 GCF_000327345.1 Myotis davidii
GCGACCCACAGGTTGGGAACTGCTACTAGGCAGAGGCGTGCTCACCACAGTTTAGCTCCTGCTACTGAGAACTGAGCAGGAGGTCGGATGACATTGAACCTGGGCATGGACTGTGGAGCCAGCTGCCAGGGCTAAGTCCCGGACCTGCCTCTTGCTAACGGTGGCAAGTTACTTAACTCTGTGCCTCAGTTTCCTTGTCTATATAATGGGGGTAAGGATAACACCGATGGTGAATTTGTGGCAAAGATTACATGAGGCAACAGAGAGAAAGCACTTGCAACAGTGCCTGCCTGGTTCACATGAAGTGCTACA
>NW_006328141.1:0-312 GCF_000327345.1 Myotis davidii
GGCAATTCATGTGAATATTGAGTGGAAAAAAGTCATATTATTAAAGTTACCTGAATATAATTTGGCAAAAACACTACATTGTCTTTCCCTTATGATTACCAGTTACGTCATTTCATTAGATGGACACAATGTTGTACTTCTTCCCTTAGACAGAAAAAAATTAAGTACTTTTATAAAATAAACCAAATGCACAAGACCAACAGATGTTATCTTCTAAGGTTATAATGACACGACCAATTGGTCAAAGGACTCTAGCAAAAGTCAAGGAAAACTGTTCATGCTTTATTTAGAAACTAGAGGCCTGGTGCATGA
>NW_006328142.1:0-312 GCF_000327345.1 Myotis davidii
TGATAAACATCAGAGTCACCAATGACCTCTTGTAGAGGACAGAAAGTTTAGAAAACTGTCTAGAAGATGGAGACATTTGGGACCTCCTCCTTTTCCAGATATATTAAGTGGAGGTGGCCTTTGATGTGTATTTAGGTTGCATACAGAGCATAGGAAAATAATAAATAAAGCCAAGTTCAGCTAGAACTCTCTGTAAGAACATTTATAATCATAATATATGACAACTATTCACTGTGAATGTAAATATTTTAAATAAGAAATTTAATGAAAATTATGGTCTAAAATGTATAGTTGACTCATGCAGTTTTTTTT
>NW_006328143.1:0-312 GCF_000327345.1 Myotis davidii
AGAGACTGTCCTTTCCCCATTGTATATTCTTGGGTTCCTGTTTTGTAAATTAATGGACCATGTATATGTTGATATTTTCTTCATGACTCTCTTCCCTGTTCCATTTATCTATTTGTTTTTATGCTAATACCATACTATTTTAATCACTATAGCTTTGTGAAATACTTTGAAATCAGAGGGTATGATGCCTCTAGCTTTGTTTTTCTCAAAATTGCTTTGGCTATTTAGGGTATATGGTGGTTTCATACAAATTTTAAGATTTTTTTATTCTATGTGAAAAATGCAATTCGAATTTTGATAGTGATTACATTG
>NW_006328144.1:0-312 GCF_000327345.1 Myotis davidii
TAAGAAAGATGACTGCTATAGCTCTCTGGCTTATGCAACCCCATGGATGGTAGTTTCATTTACCAATACTACAGGGAATAATGGTACAGGGCAGGTTTTGGGGTTCATTTTGTAAAAACAGACTTGAAAGTACTTTGGAGACTTTCAAATCTTGTGAACTTCAGCAAGTTGCTCTTCTCAGAACTTCGTTTATCTACAAAATGAGCTGTTTACACGAAGAGACCTAATCAAGTTGTTACTGGAATTACAGTGCTATCATTATGGTTTCAATGGTGAGTGTGGGGAAAAGCAGAAGATTGAATACTTGATAAG
>NW_006328145.1:0-312 GCF_000327345.1 Myotis davidii
CATGTGTCTGCACCAGACCCCCATCCTCAAAACCCAAGTCAAACGCCTCATGTGCTATACCAGTGGCTCCTCCTAGACAGGGCTGAGCTGCCCTGGATCTACTTTAGGAGGAAACGCCCTGAGTTTCAGGATCTCCCCTACAGGGGGTAAGTGTTACCCAGCCATGCAGCATTTCCCACTTAGACCAGGGCCAAGGACTGGATCCCTCTCCTCCACTACTCACCTTCCTCAGCCTCCCTCCTGGTGGTGTGCTTTCACCTCCTCCATACTTTACCTGACCAAAATCAACACCATGGACAGTCTTCAAGCTAA
>NW_006328146.1:0-312 GCF_000327345.1 Myotis davidii
TTTGTTAGTTTTCCAAGCCTGTCATACAAAATGCACTACAAATAGTTGGCTTAAATTTATTCTCACAGTTCTGGAAGTTGGAAATATAACATCAATGATGTTGGCAGGGTTGGTTCCTCTCAGGGCTGTGAGGGAGAAATCTGTTCCATGCCTCTCTGCTACTTTCTGAAAGTTGGCTGGCATTTATTGGCATTCCTTATTATATAGTGGTATGTGTCTCAACAACCCTACCTATTTTAAAAGAATAACGTTGACCTCTGTAAGTCATTTATTTTATTTACACATCTGAAGAAAAGAGTACTATTTTTTTAA
>NW_006328147.1:0-312 GCF_000327345.1 Myotis davidii
GCAGTTGCTTATACGTTAAATCAGAGGATCTCAGTCTTGACTGTGTTTTAAAATTACCTGGGGATTATCTTTTTTTAATGCCAATGTCAGGCTCCATGCTGGACCAATGAAAGAGAATCTCTAGAGGCAGATTCTAGAAGACAGTATTGTTTTAAAATTCCCCAAGTGATCCTACTATATGGCAAAATTAATTTTGGGAATTAATCTGAGACATTAGTTTGAGACATTTCAGATATGTTTTTTCCTATCTATCATATGTCTTTTAACTTTGTCATTGGGATTCTTCCACAGAAATCTTTAATTTTGATCAAA
>NW_006328148.1:0-312 GCF_000327345.1 Myotis davidii
ACCGGGGTTGCAGGCTCCATAGGGGTCTCTCCTTCTCCCTCCCACCTCTGTCTGAAAATGGAAAGCCCTGGCCGGGGTGGGTCAGTGGTTAGCGCGTCGGCCAGCGGACTGACGCGTCCCGGGTTCGAGGCCAGTCAAGGGCCCTGACCGGGGTTGCAGACTCCATAGGGGTCTCTCCTCCCCCCTCCCACCTCTTCCTGAAAATAAACGGAAAGCCCTGGCCGGGGGGGCTCAGTGGGTAGAGCACCACCAGTCCTCCCCCCGAAGTGTCCTGGGTTTGATGCCGGTCAAGGGCACTGACCGGGGTTGCAG
>NW_006328149.1:0-312 GCF_000327345.1 Myotis davidii
TTTATTGGTTGATTCTTGTATGTGCCCTGACTGTGTATCAAACCTACAAGGTTGGTGCATCAGGACAATGCACTGAGTTGCCTCTCGGGCTTTGCATTTTCTTCTTACTATTCTTATAGTTGGCTTAATCATTATTATAGTGCTTTATTTTTCCCTAACCAAGGGAATCTAATTTCAGATGTCAAAGATAACATAAAAATCTGGTAATAATGTTGAGAGAAGTTGTATTAAATTTCTTAGTGTGCCTTTTATTAAAAGACTAGAGTCCAGATGCACAAAATTTGTGCAGGGGGCAGGGATCCCTCAGCCTGG
>NW_006328150.1:0-312 GCF_000327345.1 Myotis davidii
TATCTCATCGCCAGGGTTGTCGCCCTCATCACACTTGGCACAACTTGAAATTGTTGGGGGCCTGCCTTTGCTCACCACCTTCTTGTCCCTGTCCCTACAGGACGTCCCCCTGGGGAGTGTGTGGTGCACAGTAGTTCTTAAGGCTGGTTTGCAGGATGCTGCTGGGTGAGGCCGGGGATGACAAGCCAGAGGGCTCTCGGGGAGCTGCCTGCTCTGTCTCACCTGTGGGGGTGCCCCACTCGCTTGCAATGCTGGCTGTTTGCCAAAGACGTTCAGTATTTGAGAAGAGCCCGGCCCCTGACCAGCTTCACC
>NW_006328151.1:0-312 GCF_000327345.1 Myotis davidii
TCTAGACAAATAGAAGTTATCTTTCCCTCATTTTTACCCTCTTCATTTGTTAAGGCTATTATTTATTTTCTTATATATTGTACAGAGTCACTCTTTCATCCACACTCATTTTCTTTTGTTGTTGTTGAATATAAGTATTTGCTAGTTATATGTAGTCACCCTTAAAATATCTTAGAGAAAACTGACACCAATTGGCATTTGAGAGATTTACTTTCTATACTGGTTTCTAATTTCATTTTAATGATTGTTTCCAATTTCATTCCATTGTTCTAGGTTAATATTTATTTTATATGCCTTAAATAATCTTGCCTC
>NW_006328152.1:0-312 GCF_000327345.1 Myotis davidii
TCCTTTGTCAAATATTAATTGAGCATAGTGGCCAGGTCCTTACAGATATTTAAAAAAATTTTAGTATATCACAATTCCTCACCATCTAGCACAGTTAGGATGTGATCATGTAGTACAGGTGCTTTTTACTTTCTCAGCTTACTGACATTTGGAGGAGGGCCATTTCCTAAATAAACAACACAGCACATCATGAGAGCATTTCCTCTGCCCTAAACTGCCTTCTAGTTCCTGACTTGGGGAGATGGCACTACAGGAATATTTAGAAAGCACTGTTTTAGGCTGTAAGACAGTGGTTCTCAACCTTCCTAATGC
>NW_006328153.1:0-312 GCF_000327345.1 Myotis davidii
GGGCGACTCAGCATCTGTCCTCCGGTCCTTCTTGTGGACTCTTGAGTGCAGGACCAGCTGGTGGTAGGTTCTGAACCCCTTGCCACACTCAGAGCAATGCGTGGACTGCTCACTCTTACTGGAAAACTTGGGGTCCGCGTCCCCAGAAGGCACTTCACCGTTGGCATGTCTAGGCTTCTCCTCATCTTGTGCTAGGCCTGTACAGTCTCTCTTATTGGATCTGGACTTTGCAGAACCTTCAGGATGGCTTTTACTCTCGTTCCAGATTTCTCCAAGCTTTTCTTTGTCCGAATCATCGTTGTCGGTGCTCCC
>NW_006328154.1:0-312 GCF_000327345.1 Myotis davidii
GAAATCAATAAAAAATATATTTTTAAAAAAGCTGTAAATTAAGCATCGTAAATGCCTTTACTACCTCCCACCTTCCACTAAACTCTCTCCAATTCCTCTCTCTCTTGTTCCTACCATTAGCCAACAGACACAATTTCGTACTAGATCTCTACTTCCCAAAATCTTCCTCAATTCATTCTCTGGGCAGCTGTATTTACTAACAGAATCAGCATGAAATAGGAGAGTAAACCTATTTGGTGTAAAGTGGGCTCAGGAGTGTTTACATTTAAGAGGGACACTTTTTCCCTAACCAGTTTGGCTCAGTGGATAGAG
>NW_006328155.1:0-312 GCF_000327345.1 Myotis davidii
GCCGACCACTGCCCTAGACAATTGCTGATCTATTAGGGAGAAGTCAGAGGGGGCTAGAGTGCCCATCTGAATGAGTGGCAGATCTGGGAAGTCCTGGTTTGTGAATGCTGTCTTAACCTCATGTTCCTGTTAGGCTGCTGTGGCTACCCCTCCCTTGCTAACGGCTCAGTCTGAGACTTACGCTGAGTAAGCCAGGCTGAAGGTCAGTGACATGGAGATGTAAGACCTTATGCCCCCGAGGTCCGAGTGCCGTGGACTGCAGGTTCTCAGGGGCACTTCACCAAGATGATGATGTTATGTAGGCAAACAGTA
>NW_006328156.1:0-312 GCF_000327345.1 Myotis davidii
GCAGCCAAGGTTGAGAACCACTGCTCTAGAACACTGATAATTATGTTTATACACGAAAGGAACCTGACGGGTTCTGAGCACCGATCCCTATTAACTGTTATCGCTAACATGAATCTATTGAAGCCATCGGTAATAATGCAGGAAGTTTAATATACTTAATATTAAATGTTAGTCATTCTCTATGTGTATGCCTGCTATGTGTACATAGTATAATTAATGCACACTCTATAACTGTATAATGCTTTCTATATGTAATATTCACATGCCATCTGGAGTGTCCATGTTAAAGACTCCCATGCAGCCCTAACCGGT
>NW_006328157.1:0-312 GCF_000327345.1 Myotis davidii
CGGTCTGGTCCCTGCTTTGCCCCTTTCGCAGAGGTGGCTGGAGAGGCCGTGGTGTGGTCCTGGTCCCGGTGCCACGCCTTCCACAGAGGCATCATGGTCCCAGAGCCTCCACAGAGGCAGGACAGGTGTAAGCACAGCGCCTCAACCTCCCATGGCCCTTCCCTTGGCCAGCCCGGCCCCAGATTGCCCCTCCCCCCCACCAGTGGGTGGGAGGTGGGGTCAGTGCTGAGGAGCAGTGAACCTGGCTTCTGGTTGAGCGGCACTACCCCTGCTCAGCTAGAAGCTGGGCTCAGGCCTGGCATGAGCATCTCC
>NW_006328158.1:0-312 GCF_000327345.1 Myotis davidii
GAGTGCACGAATTTCATACACCAGGCCTCTAGTTTATTATATAATCCACCTTTTCTCTATTCATAGAGAATGCCATATTTATCCTATACTAATTCTTAAATGTTTTATATCTATTTCTGGACTCTATTTTGTTCTATTGATCAAATTGCCTATTCATGTGATAACTTCCCCTTCATTTTACTGTTTTAATTGCTGTAGCTTTTATCTGGTAGAGATATTCCCTTCTCATGAAAAACGTTCATAATTTTCATGACTGCCCTTTTTAAAAAATATTTTCACTAATTTTTAGAGAGAGAGGAAGGGAGAGGGAGA
>NW_006328159.1:0-312 GCF_000327345.1 Myotis davidii
CCTTTTATTATATAGGATTTTACTAGGTATACTGTTAGCAGAAATTCTAGCAACTATGTTTAGCTTTCATAGACAGAAGCTAGAATTTATGAGCACATTACTATTGTATTAGAGCATGAGTTTGGTTTTTAGAACTTTACAGGCATCGGATCTTGAGGATTGTAGAAAATAATTAAGTAAGGATATAGCATAAATCCTTTTACCTGAAACTAATACATACTCTCAACAGTTCAATTGAAGATTCACTTAATTTACAGTGTTAGAAAGCATAATATTAAATAAGGGAGTATGTCTCCAAATTTTAAAAGTTAT
>NW_006328160.1:0-312 GCF_000327345.1 Myotis davidii
GCTTCCCCTCGGCCGCTTCCCGCCGGAACCTCTCCCGCCGTCCACCTGAAGGGCACCGGCATCATGGTCTAACGTGGCACCTGCCTGGAATCCCCTCTTCCTCCTCCTGTGCCTCCTCCTGCGACCACCCTCCTCGGCGCCGCCTCCGAGGACGCCCGTGCCCACTCCACTGCGGACCCCGAACACTTTAAGGAATAACCCTTGGCAGCCGCACGAGTCGCTCTCTCCGGAACCTCATGGGCAGTTTCTCCGGCCGGCCATGTGAGTAGGACACTCCTGTTCGGTGGCCCAGGGGGGCTGCGGAGACCCTCG
>NW_006328161.1:0-312 GCF_000327345.1 Myotis davidii
GAGTCAGCCACACAACCAGTAACATAACCGCATACGCCTTAGCCATGTGACCTTAACCACGAGTCAACAAATTAACCGGGAGCCTAATTGCATAAGTCCGTGCAATATCGCCATAACCACATGTCAGAAATCGTAAGCACAAGTCAGCAACATAACCACCAACATCCCCTCCTACGACTTAGCGCCTCTCACCCCAGGAGTGAATGCTTTGTCTCCGAGCAAATGTATGATTTCGGATTCCACCTCCTAGAACAGCAATGAGTCTGAGCGTGTGGAGAACCCAGGAGAGCCGGCCCCTGAGCAGGGTGGGTA
>NW_006328162.1:0-312 GCF_000327345.1 Myotis davidii
CCCCCTAATCAGACGCCCTGGGTGGATCCAGGTCACAGATTTTTCTCCAATCTTCCAACTAGCAGCCCTCATCCAGACTTTGACTTCCTGGCTTTCTCTCTCTCATCACTTCTGCTTCCCTTTTTCAACCCCTGACAGATAAGACCGCACATGGTTTTCCATGGTGGTTCTATCCATTTACAATCCAGCAGGGAATGGGAGTTCCTATTACACAACACCTTTGATGACATTTAAGGCTGTGAAATTTTTCTAGTTTTTGCCAATCTGGTATCAAGTAATAGTACCACATTGTGGCTTTTATTACTGAGGTTC
>NW_006328163.1:0-312 GCF_000327345.1 Myotis davidii
ATATGGCGACATTGTTCCGGCTAGTATTAATTTCCTGGTTGGGAGATCCAGGAGACTTTCCCAATCCGTTTACCAGGATATTGGATGCAACCGCCCTGTTTCGGATATTAGGTTGCATCTAATTCATTCAACAAACTTTCTATGATTACTCTTGTTATTGATTTTAATCTACTTCATTGGTTGCTTGGATCGTCGACCAGGCGGTGAGCATCTGGTGTTGTTTCCGTTATGTGCACTTTTTAAAAGATCGAAATTTCACAGAAGTGATTACTATGGTTCAGCACGTTTCTTTTAATGTAGTTTTACTGCTGA
>NW_006328164.1:0-312 GCF_000327345.1 Myotis davidii
TTTTCCACATAAGAAGTGACTAAATACTTTCTAATAATATATTGCTATGACTTTAAAATTCCATAAGATCTCATGTAAATTTCAAGTGAGAGAACTATACTAGTAAGTCAGGAACTAGAAAATGTACAGTTAGTATGATATATCAGAAACTTTCATTTCATAAAAGAAAAATATCAACATCTACAAGAGTCAGTGATGCTTTGATTTTATTGTTAATGTGACCATAAAAATTTAAGGCACAAGGTAGCAATATTTTATATAAGGACTAGAGCCCCAGTACATGAATTCATGTACCAGTGGGGTCCCTTGGCC
>NW_006328165.1:0-312 GCF_000327345.1 Myotis davidii
GCACAAATTTTTGTGCATCGGGCCTCTAGTGTTCTCATAAGATGAGCAGTATTTGCCTGAATAGTTAGTTACATCACTGTAGTAAAAATACTGCCTATTTAAATTGCTGATCATCTTAGATGCTCTTTTAACTTTTATCTCTTAATCTTTTAGAATCATAAATTAATTCTTAATAATTAACCCAAGTGTATAACCACTTAATGAAAAATTAGTTTTCCTGTCTAGACATTTTTTACAATCAAGTAGAATAGTCATTAAAGTAGGTAGTCAATTAACTACCAAAAATGTTAATTGTATTAGAAGCTCTGTTAG
>NW_006328166.1:0-312 GCF_000327345.1 Myotis davidii
CCTTGGGGCTGTGGCTGGGCCACCCACCAGCTGCCTCCACAAACTGCAGGAGCCCCTTTCTCCGGCAGCAGCTCTCTAGTGCCCTCTAGTGTGAAAGCTTATTATGCTCGTTTATTTTAAAAGAAGAAATGCTTATAGGACTTCGGTAGTTTAGCAGCATGTACTGAATAAATGTATAGCCCAGAGCTCTTTGATAGCTGTCACAGTAGGTGTGTCTGTGTGTCCGTGTACATGGCGAGTCCACAGATGCCCCGTGTGTGCCCTCTGTGGACATAGGTTGCATCA
Organism: Myotis davidii; assembly: GCF_000327345.1. Lineage (NCBI taxonomy): Eukaryota > Metazoa > Chordata > Mammalia > Chiroptera > Vespertilionidae > Myotis > Myotis davidii. The sequence continues at coordinate 286 of NW_006328166.1, forward strand.
GGGATTCCTCCAGCCACGCCTCATGGG
>NW_006328167.1:0-312 GCF_000327345.1 Myotis davidii
CTGGGTCCGTTCGCTGCTAAGACACCTGAAGGAGCGGGAGTCTGCCTGCGCCCTAAGTTTGGGGAAAGAGATGGAAGAAAAGGGAACCAGGCTGGACACGTTGCCTGTGAGCATCTTCGAGGTTCTGAGACTTTAGACTCATCCTCTGAGGCAGCAGCCTTCCTTATCTCACGGCACAGAAACTGTTACTAACATTCCGCGGCACACCAAAAAATATATATATATTTCTTTTAGGCTGACCTGGCCAAATAAATAGGTGTTCTGACTCATTTACCCTGATCCGCTACTATTGTGTTGGCTGTTGTCATTTTT
>NW_006328168.1:0-312 GCF_000327345.1 Myotis davidii
AGGAGAAGAGTGCCTACTCTCATGTTATACATAGTCAGGTTTCTTGACTATTCTTTTCTATACTTTGACTCTCCTCTAGTTACCTATCACCTATTCCATGGTCCGTGCCTAAAAATTATGAAAAAGGAGTAGAAGAGGACCCTGGAGAGGACAGTGGATGGTGATAAAGTTTAGGCCCACCGGACAAGAGTTGGACATAGCTCCTTTTGCTTTTCAAGTAAGATGGCTGCTTTGAAAGTCTTCAATGAGTAGCTACATAGCCAGTAAAAATCTTGAGATGCCCAGGTCACCTGTAAGAGGAAAGCTGGCCCG
>NW_006328169.1:0-312 GCF_000327345.1 Myotis davidii
AATAATAATAATAATAATAGTAATAATGCTTATATATTTCTTAGTTAAGCTATACCCCTATTCATTTTCCCTCTCCTGTATTATTTAGTGTGTATCTCTAAAAGAATCTATTTTTAACATTACCATAATACCATTATCACATCTAAAATATGACCAATAATCTGTCATCCAATATCCAGTTGGTATTCAGATTTCCAACTGTCTCATGCATGTCATGAAATTTTTTTTCAGTTTGTTTGGATTTGGATGCAATAAGGTTTATGAGTTACAATTAGTTAATTTGCCTTTTAAGGGCCTCCCTCTGTCTTTTTT
>NW_006328170.1:0-312 GCF_000327345.1 Myotis davidii
AAAAAAATGGTTGCTTTTTCTTTGTATACAGAAGATGTATTTTGGTCAATGCATAAGCATACCACAGCATAAATGTGAATATGCAGAGGAAAACTCTGATTCCTGGGCTAGGAAAAGTATTTGCAAATAAGCTGACGATTACTTTTGAACTTTAAGATAAATTTCAACTGCTTTGTCTTATTAATAGGAAAATAAATGTAAGCCAGTGTCCATGGTTTCTAAGGATTTAAAACCCATGTGTAGACCCAAGATACACACCGACAACATTAACCTTAGACATCCTGTGCCTCTTATTTTGGCAGGTATATACAA
>NW_006328171.1:0-312 GCF_000327345.1 Myotis davidii
TGAGACTATGATACATGCATGTAGGAGGTTTGGTTTATTGGAAAGGGCTCTCCATATTATGATGGATAGGGAAGTAGGGTTTAGCAAAGAAAGAATGTGAACCACACACAGTGATAATAGAAGCTACTGATTATTCCAGGGGAAGCTCTGAATCTGAAATGTCCTTTCTTGTTGAAGCAAGAAGACTAGACATTTGTACCTCCAGATTGGCCAATCAGTACATGCAGATTGTCCCTGAGGAAGAAAGGAGAATATGAGTAAGGATACTGTCTTTGGCTGAGAAAAATACCTGGCTATTTTCAACAAGTGTCA
>NW_006328172.1:0-312 GCF_000327345.1 Myotis davidii
AGTATATTATTAGAATTTTGAGATGAAAAATGATTAAGACTCAACGAATAGACCTCTTTGAAAAATTTATAAATCTTGGACAACTTCATCTTATCATATCAAAAAGTATTAAAATAATAGATTCATAATTGAAAGGAGGAGATATGGTTTTTGATGGATAGGTCATTGGATTCATGACAGAAAACATACTAAGGGATAAATTCCAACTCATTTTAGAGCAGAAAAAAGCATAAACTCCCTTCTGCGACTCCCTCCAGCAATGAGATTCACATCATCCAGTATCCTCACCACATCAACTTCATTTTCCTGTTT
>NW_006328173.1:0-312 GCF_000327345.1 Myotis davidii
ATCAATAAAATATATTTTTTAAAAAAACTCTCTCAGTCACATCACGGATGTCTGCCATGTCAACCAAACTCTCTTAACTATGAGACAGCAGGGTCTTACAAAAGCACCACACTGCCCTTTAGCTCTGTCACTGTTTGCATCTGCCCCCTCTGAGCTTCTCTCAAAAGGCAAAGAGCAAGAAAATACTTAACTCCCCTTTAGGATGGCTACCTCTGCCTCTGAACTGGAAACATCGACTCTTATTCTCCGCCAATTCATAGCATAAACTTAGTTCAACATTCACTGTGGCAGACATTGACCACACCCACATCT
>NW_006328174.1:0-312 GCF_000327345.1 Myotis davidii
TCAATGGAACAGAATCAAGAGCTCAGAAATAAACTCCTGTGTATAGGACAATTAATATTACAAGGGAACCGGACTACTCACTATGGAAAAGGAAAGTCCCTTCAATAAATGTTGATGGGAAATTTGATAGCCACATGCAGAAAAATTAATATGAACCATCTTACACCACTCACAGAAATTAACTTGAAGTTGATAAAAACTTAAAAATATAAAACCTGAAACCGTGAAATTCCTAGAATAAAACAGGGGAAAAACTTCTTGACATCAGTCTTGGCAACGATTTTTTTCAATATTACACTAAAAACATAAACA
>NW_006328175.1:0-312 GCF_000327345.1 Myotis davidii
TTTGGATTAATAATCTGAGTTTGTGCCTTAACTCAGGCTATTGCCTTGACCCTCAACCCTCGCTGACTTCAATGATGATTCATATAGGTAAGGATTAAGAACAACTATTGATCAATGGAAGTCGTGAAGTTATATAGGAAAACTACTCCCCATTAGCAGGTGGGAGTTGGGCATGACTTAGGGTTCAGCTGCTGTGTGCTCGAAGGCCTAAGGGTGAATGAGACATTATTTCGTTCTTTATTATCATGCTTAGTATTTCTGTCAACTTCATTTCCCAGCTAATGTGGTTGTTTATCTGGTGGAATCACTGGT
>NW_006328176.1:0-312 GCF_000327345.1 Myotis davidii
GTCACTTTCAGCTCAATCCCAACGGATGAGAAGAAGCCGGCCAGACAAATTTATTTTTTAAATTTCCAGCGGCGGAGGAAGCACTTATGTCACAGTCAGAACTAAATGCAGCTGCTTACAACAGAACACCAAATAAAATGGTTTAGCCAAGGAGTATTCTTTTCCTCAGAGGGGCTCCACCACGCCCTGGGAACCCAAGCTCTTCAGACTGTTCCTCTGCCACCTCTGCTGTGTGGCTTTGTTCTTACGCTCACCCAGAGGGCTGGGCAGTCAGTGAGAATTCTGGTGAAGAAGAACGGAGATCGGTGCAGG
>NW_006328177.1:0-312 GCF_000327345.1 Myotis davidii
TTCCAAATCTTGGCTACTGTAAATAACCCTGCACTGAACATAGAGGTGCATATCTTCCTCCCAATTAGTGTTTCAGGGTTCTTTGGTTATATTTCCAGAAGTAGAACTGGTGGGTCATAAAGCAGTTCCAAGTTTTATTTTTTAAAGCTACTCCCGCAAATAGACTACTTGGCATCACTGCATTTTGCTACAATCCCACAATATTTCTTAACACAATGCATAAACATACATGGTATCATTATGGCTGCCTCATGCGTGAGGCATTGTGTTTTCTGTTCCTTGTGTATGATGTCCTTATTCTAGAAAAACACA
>NW_006328178.1:0-312 GCF_000327345.1 Myotis davidii
TACATTTATTACTATGCAAACTATTTTTTATGGTGCATGTTTGCCTATTGATGTAAGTTCAGTGTCCCTATGTGGAGGGATTTAACATTGGGGTGGAGTTTTTCTTGCCTTAAGTATGTTTCCTATTGAAATATCTCCTGCTTCCACTTGAAACCTTACATTGCTGCCTTCAAATATGATTCCTTCTATTGTTCTAAATGAAGCATCTTCCCTGACTCTAAATACTTTTGTAACCACTAAAGGGGTAGGGAATGAACCCTATCATTTTCATCCATTATATATACTAATAAGTGATCCATAGATATGTCATAT
>NW_006328179.1:0-312 GCF_000327345.1 Myotis davidii
AGTCTAGTCCTAATGGAGCATTTTTCTACATTAAAACCATATGGAACTTAGGCATAATTGGAAACTACACCTTTTAACTACCTTCTTTAACTCACTAGCCCAAAGCCATAATATGTGACCATTCACTAAATTTATCAATCTAGTTAATAAAATTATCTTATTTTTCACAAGATAATAATTTCTATACATTTTGTTTTGTTTTGAATGATTTCATTAGTCCCCAGATAATATTGATGAACATTTAATAGTTCATCATAGCATAGTAATTAAGAGTTAGTTATAGCTAAGATTTGGAAATAGCCTAAGCACCCA
>NW_006328180.1:0-312 GCF_000327345.1 Myotis davidii
TCTTTAATTATTGCATTTTTGTTTTCTCTATGGTGTGATTCAGTTTTTTATTTTTATTATTTGTGGGGTTTTTTATTTTATCATTTTTCTTATTTTCTGTTTTCGCCTTCATTTTCCCATGTTGTAATTAATTTTAAATAATAAACGTTAATTGTATTTTGCACCATTTGTAAATTGCGCTATCCCTGAGTTTGGAGTACATCCACTGTGCTGTGTATTCACCATCACTGCCTGGTTTCTGAATGGCCACTCACCCCACAAGGAAAAGGAAACCCTGCTCCAAAAGTGCTCGTGCCCCACTCCTTCTGCGCC
>NW_006328181.1:0-312 GCF_000327345.1 Myotis davidii
ACTAATGAGTTTGCTGACCACTGGCCTAGGTAACTGGAGAAAGATAGGAATGTGGTGGTACTTGTCTGTTGGCAGCACTAACCTTACCTAAGGATCCGAATGTGACTTTTCTCACTTATCCCTGAAAAATATCTTCAAGGGAGAAGTGTATTAAGAGAACAAATGCTTCTCTATAGCTGAATAGTGAATACTTTAGAACTTTTTTATGAAACAAAGAGAGAAATGTCTTTGGGGTGAGAGCCAAGGGAGGCAAGAGGCTCCCTTCTTGTGTCTGCTTCCCTGGGAGATGGGAAAATTACTGCTGAGGCTAGT
>NW_006328182.1:0-312 GCF_000327345.1 Myotis davidii
TGTTGATATTTGGCTCTGTTGACTAATGAGTTACCGACCACTGGCCTAGGCGTACGTAGTGGTATCTCACTGTTGTTTTAATCTGCATTTCCCTGATAACATATAATGTGGAGAATCTTTTCGTATGTTTATTAGCCATCTGTGTATACCTTTTTTTGGTGATATGTTAAGATCTTTGGCTCATTTTGTAATCAGGTTGTTTCATTTCTTTCTTTTTTTCCTTCACTTTTCTCTGTATCGTTCCCATTTTAGTGTATGTACTGCTGAAGCCAGCACAGATGGTTTATTTTCTTATTGTTGAGTTTTAAGAGT
>NW_006328183.1:0-312 GCF_000327345.1 Myotis davidii
AGTCCGCAGGCCGACGCTCTAGCCACTTAGCCACACCAGCCAGGGCTGAATTATTTATTTAAAAAAAAATAAAAAAAATTTCAAAAAATAATATATTTTGTTAGGGGGGGTACACCCTGTATTTTATTTATTTTTTCTCTCTCTGACACTGAGAGCTTCTATTTCCGGGATAAAATCCAAACCCCGGGAAGAAGCGGTTTTACTTTCTGAGCAAAAAAAAAAAATAAAAAAAAATTAAAAATTTTATAAAAACGGCTCGGTTGTCCTGGTTGACTTTCTGTACGTGTCATTGTTTGAGGTTCTCATCCGGGA
>NW_006328184.1:0-312 GCF_000327345.1 Myotis davidii
CTTGAGAAGAATCATATTATTGTTTTGCATTGGTGACTGTATCTCATTACATATTAGATCACGGTGAAGGTGACATTTAGAGTAAAGTTAAAAGATTTACCTGGCAAATTAATATCACTGCTTTTGTACCTATAGATCAATAGAATATACTATAGATTCAAATATCACACTTATCTCCTGTTTATATCAAACAATATTGGTATCTATAGTCAGTCTTCAGCTTTTTATTTCAGCGAACATTTTATAAACATTTTTAGGTTTGGTTTGAAACTTTTAATTTTATTATACACGGTGGGGCAAAGGTTTACAGTT
>NW_006328185.1:0-312 GCF_000327345.1 Myotis davidii
CCACCCTTCTGTCTGTTCCTTATATGCACCAAGCCCATTGCCACCTCCAGGTCTTTGCCCTTGCAGTTTCCTCTACCCAGATACACTTCCCCCTAATCTGTGTGAGTCTGGCTCCTTCTCAACAAGCAGGTTCCTAGATGAAATGATACCCCCTCCCAATGGGCTCCCCTCTCCAGCTTATTATGCAACTTCCACCCATCCTTCAGACATTCTCTATCATATTATACATGGTTTATTTTCTTTCTAGCTTTGAACTCCATCTTCTACTACCTTGTTTGTCTGTCTGCCCCACTATATTTTCAGCATCTGAAG
>NW_006328186.1:0-312 GCF_000327345.1 Myotis davidii
TATGGGAATATTAATCAAGAACATTTCAATGAATGTATAAATGGATGTAAAACTGGTTTCATGACATCATCACAGGGGGACAATTTAATCTCTGCTAGACAAGACAGTTTACATGTTTATCAGTAACCTACAACTAATCAAAGGTTGTAAAGGACCTGAAAGACAATGTAAGGTTAGAATCAGATAGCATGGAATTGTGTCCTTAAGATGGGAAAAGTTTTCAATTGAAATACATTTATTTTTACAATGTTAAAATCAAGCAGAAAATGACAGTTCCCTCCAAAATCAGGGGCCAGTCGCTAGAGTTACAGG
>NW_006328187.1:0-313 GCF_000327345.1 Myotis davidii
CTGTGCATCTAAAACTGCTCTAAAAAATAAGTCTTAGTAATTTTTCTTCAAAATAATGAATCCCTTGAATCTTCTATTAACATACATCGACATATAGATGCTGTTTTCAAGACACAGTCACCTGAACAATTACGATAAAGATCCAAGTATCAGAAAATGGGAATTATCCTCACAATGGAGTGAAACATATGGAAAGAAAGAAATAAAGCAAATAGTGTTTAATGGATACTAGGGTAAGACAATAACTAATAAATATGACTGAATAACTTGCTTTGAAATTATAAACAGGAATTTAGTGAAATATATATAAAAA
>NW_006328188.1:0-313 GCF_000327345.1 Myotis davidii
AATAAAATATATTTTTAAAAAAACTTTTTAAAAAAAAGAGGAGACAGGGGGGAAGGGAGAATGAGCCTGGCCTTTGAGGTCCAGGAGCTGGTCTGGGCTGTGCCATGGCCTGGGAGTTATAAACTGCCAGCACAGTGAACCCTGGGGCCTACCTGTGAACATGGTTACCCTTGTGGCTAGTAGGGGTGAGGTTACAAGTGGGTGGGTGAAAGGCGATGCTATGACTTATTGCTCTTTAAGAAATGGTACTATGTGTAGGGCTGGAAAAATAAAAAGCTTTTTTTTAAAGTAAGGCTTCGATTATTGTACATCT
>NW_006328189.1:0-313 GCF_000327345.1 Myotis davidii
TTTTTATGAAGTAAGTATTGCAATAGTACTTTGAAAATACACCTTAGAATGACCTGAATTCAATAAAAAATTGCTGAGCCTGATTGGTGGAAAAAAAATTAGGCTTGTTCCCTGATCCTAACTGGGAGCTACATGGCTACAATTGAAATTAAATTCCAATAAGCTCTCAATATGTGAATTCTTTTACTCCTATAAACAAATCTGGGCACAGGCTGGGACTTGGACTAGGAATTTTTTTAAATGACATACGGCAATTTAATACCAAGAGATAGCCCGGCCCGTGTGGCTCAGAGGTTGAGCATCAACCTATGAA
>NW_006328190.1:0-312 GCF_000327345.1 Myotis davidii
TGTCACAAATGGCAGTATTTCATCTTTTCTCATAGCTGAGTAGTATTCCATTGTAAGTACTATATGTAGTCTATCTTCTTTATCCAATATTCTATCAAGGGACACTTTTGGTTGTTTTCATTTCTTGGTCATTATGATCATACTGCAAATGTACTAGTTTAAAGACTATCATGGCTGTAAAGGGTGAATGGCAAGCAGTGCCTAAAGGCTAAGAATATAAACTGGTTTTTTAGGTCCTACAAAAGTTCTTCATGAGTTATCTTATATTTTAGTAATAACTACAAAATCCTATATAATAAAAGCCTAATATGC
>NW_006328191.1:0-313 GCF_000327345.1 Myotis davidii
TGCATGGATTTCGTGCACCAGGCCTCTAGTATAATAACATTGAAGAAGAAAAGATATAGTATGCAATTGTTGATTATTTTAAATCTTGCAATTTAAAAGTGAAAAACAGAATAACTCCTTTTGGTAATTTATCTGGGTAAAGAATAAGTATCATAGGGTACAGAGGAAAAATACAAAGAACTGAATAACTGAAAAGGAAAAAGACTGGAAGGATAATTATAATGGTTCATAGTTTCAATGTAAATGAATGATGCTGTTATTGAATACTTCAAATTACGGGCTTAGTACATATTTTCGAAGCAGAAGAGACTGT
>NW_006328192.1:0-313 GCF_000327345.1 Myotis davidii
GAATCAAACCAGTGATCTCATGGTTCATGGGTCAACACTCAAATACTGAGCAACACCAGCCAGGCTCATTTGTTTTTAGATTCCACATACAAGTGAAAGCATATAATATTTGTCTTTCTCTGTCCAAACCATTTCACTTAACATAATAGCCTCTAGGTCTATCCATATTATCGCAAATGACAAGATTGTATGCTCTTTTATGGCTGAGTAATATTCCATTCTATGCATATACCTCATCTTCTTTACCCATTCATCTACTGGTGGACACCTTGCTTACTTCCATATCTTGGCTATTGTAAATAACAATGCAATG
>NW_006328193.1:0-313 GCF_000327345.1 Myotis davidii
CCATGCTGTCACAAATGATAAAATTTCATTATTATCTTATGGCTGAGTAGTAATCCACTGTACATATGTACCACTTCTTTATCCACTTGTCTACTGGTGGACACCTGAATTGCTTCCATTTTGTGGCTATTGTATAGATTGATGCAATTAACACAGGCGTGTATTCATCCTTTCGAATTAGTGTTTTGGGTTTCTTCAAATGTATGCCCAGAAGTAGAGTCACTAAGTTATAAGGCATCTTCTAAGTTATAAGGTATCTACTAAGTTATAAGGTATCTTCTTCCATTTTTAATTTTTTGAGGAATCTCCATAC
>NW_006328194.1:0-313 GCF_000327345.1 Myotis davidii
TCTTTAATCCTGGAAATTTTTGACATGAAAGATTTTTTTTTTCTTTTTGCCATACCGAGGACAACCAATTGTCTCAGGATGATTTATTATACACTCTCCCATTTCCTACTGACTGTCTTATGTGATACAATAAAATATAAAGTTTCTACATAGTGGGAAGCTTTAGGGGCTCCCTATTCTCCTTCATTAGTCTCTTTCCCCAAACCCTAACTATAGAATCTTAACTGCTATTGTTACAAGTTTATATCTGGCAGGGCAAATTTAAATCTTTTTTCCAGTGTTGAGGTATAATTGACAAAAATTATATATATTT
>NW_006328195.1:0-313 GCF_000327345.1 Myotis davidii
GATGATAGTGATGATGATGATAATGATGATGATAATACTAATCACCATTCCTAATAATGTGCTTACTATATGCCAGGTATAGTTCCAAACATTTTACAAATATTTGTTCTAAGCACTTTATCAAGAGTAATATGTTTAATTCTCATAACACCTTTGTGAGGCACTATTATTCTTCTTCCCAATTTTTCCATTTTACAGATGAGGAGACTGAGATGTGGAGAGGGATGCCTGCCCTCGGTCACAGTGAGGAAAGAGCAGACCTGGGATTGGACTTTACATTGCTTGGTTCGAGAATCTGCCCATTTTTTTTTTT
>NW_006328196.1:0-312 GCF_000327345.1 Myotis davidii
TTGTGGCTATAGCTTTGGCACTACTTTGCATAAATTGTAATACTTTGGTGCCACCAAAGGGAGTAAAATCTAAATTTTCTATATTCTCTAGCCTGTATTTCTAAGAACAATACTTTGTACAATAAGAGAAAACCCAAATCAACTATCTATACTGACTAAACTAATTTTCCAATAAGTATAGTAAGCCAGGGACAGGGTGGCTTCAATTATGGGTACCATTTTGAACACTTAGAGCAAATGTCATTCACTGAAAGAGAATCTCTATTAAAATAGCTTAAGGAGCCTTAACTGGTTTGGCTCAGTGGATAGAGC
>NW_006328197.1:0-313 GCF_000327345.1 Myotis davidii
CCCTTTGGGTCTGCTTCCCAGGGAAACTGACCTATGGAGTTTGACTGGGAGTGATCAGCAAAGCAAACTGGAACACTCTCCTACACCATACACAAATATAAACTCAAAATGGGAAAAATACTTAAATACACTGTATATTGTGAAACTCCCAGAAGAAACATTGGAAGCGAGCCCTCTGTCATCAGTCTGAGTATTATCCTTTTGGATGCCGCCCCTCAAGCAGGGGAAACAAAGATTGAGCCAATGGGACTGCAGCAAACCAAAAGGCTTCTGCAGAGGAAAGGAAACCTTCAGCAAAACAAAAAGGCAACCT
>NW_006328198.1:0-313 GCF_000327345.1 Myotis davidii
CAGTAGAACAAACTCAATCCCACCCAATCCCAGGGAAAAAAATAACTGGGCTGCACAGCTCACGAGTGGGATTACTTTATGTTCTACGAGAAAATGAACCAACATCTGAGGGACTATGGTTGTGGCATAAGAGACATCAACAAGGGAGAGGTTGGTGAGAAAGAAATACATGGGCGTGTGGAGTCGGCTGTCCAGTCTGATCAGAAGAACAATGAGGAAGTTCCCCAGCACTGTCACCATGTATGTGATGGAGAACAGGACAAAGAGAGAGACCTGAGTGTCCCAGTCACTGGACAGGCCCAGAAGAATAAAC
>NW_006328199.1:0-313 GCF_000327345.1 Myotis davidii
AGGCCTTTTGCTCAGAAGAATCAACCAATCCCTATCTGCTCAAGAAGAAAAGCTCAAGCAGGAGAAATCTCCTTTTCACTCTAAAGGATGGATTTTGGAAGAATTCAAAGTACCCAGGGGGAGGAAGAGGATCCTTCGATAGGATCTGATACAGAATTAATAAGTAAGCTCATGAACACACAGTTCCAGTATAGCACAAACTGCTATACTCTTTCCTTGTGATCCTTTGTGAGGCAAAATACAAGAGATGCAATTTGAGATAAGAAACTGTTGCCTGGCAAGTGTGGCTCCGTGGTTGAGTGTTGACCTATGA
>NW_006328200.1:0-313 GCF_000327345.1 Myotis davidii
ATAAAGGCAGTGTTTATTAAAATCCATTTCATTATCAAGTATTTTTTGGGGATCCCCTGTATTTGGATAAATGCAATATGCAAAATCAGGCTATTCTATAAGATGACAGAAAAAAACACAAGTTATTACTGCCACTATAACTTAAGTTTACCATGGAAATTCTATTCCCAAAATAGTCTACTTGTTAAAATACAGTATCATCACAACATAATAATACTTTTCATCCTGATAACCATAACCAAGAAGTTATAAAACCTACAGATAATGGAAATCTTCAAAGTAAAGGTTTGCCTTTTTATTTTATACTAGAGGC
>NW_006328201.1:0-313 GCF_000327345.1 Myotis davidii
CCTCCTCCGTGACCCACACTTTGGGTGGGATGTTTCCTACCAGAAGGACTTTTGGAAGCACTTCCAGCAGCCGTCCTCTCGGACAAGCTGACATCCATTCGGCCGCCCGCTCCGGCCGGCGTTTCTCCGTCCTGGATGTGAGCAAATTCGATACATTCCAGGCGGCAGCCTCGTTCAGCTCACGCGGCGGGGCAGCCCGACTCCGGGCTCACGTCTCCCTCGCTGTCCTCTCCTCCTGGTTCCTGCCTGTGCCTTGGGGGTGGGAGTCACGGGGATGATGTTTCTGGGGAATTCTTTTTTTTTTTTTAATTTT
>NW_006328202.1:0-313 GCF_000327345.1 Myotis davidii
CAGGCCAGATGACCATAAACTTGATCCTTTTGAAGCAGGAATTAAGACTCAGCTGTTCCTCCTCAAGACAGGGGATCACACAGTGGCACCAGTCAGTGATGACTTAAGGGCCACATTCTGGAATGTAATTCCGTGGCACTTCTTGCTGTCCTTGAATGTGGGTCCAGTAGTCTTTTTAGAAGAAGGCTGCTGCCACTGCCTGTTGGAAGGACAAGAGCACTAAAGCCAGGGACACCCCAGGTGAGGTTAGGGGTCAGAGTCAGTGTGCCAATGAACCCAGGTGACATTCTTTTTCTTTTTTTATGAATTTTAT
>NW_006328203.1:0-313 GCF_000327345.1 Myotis davidii
ATTGTATCAGGCTCTGCACTGTACTTTGGGGATAAACTACAGTTTCAGGAAAGCAACTGAGAAAGAACCCAGAAGAAAACTGCTAACAGATGACTGGAAAATATCTTCAGTTCATCACTGCCTCTATGATTCTGTTCTGAAAAACTAAACTTGGGACAGAAACAGGTCTGGAGCTTTGACTGGCAGAAGGATTTGTTTGATTTTTGTCCAAAAAATACTCCCAGTGTCACAGCTTGGGTCTAAGGATGAGATCTCCAACCAAAGAAACAGAGGCCAGGACTAGATTCCAGAATGTGTTCTGAAGCCATGAAGC
>NW_006328204.1:0-313 GCF_000327345.1 Myotis davidii
GAGACCCACCTCAGAGCAAAAGATACACACAGACCAAGAGTGAAGGGATAGAAAAAATATATTCTGTGTAAATGGAAAGAAAAAAAAATCACAGGTAGACATACTCATATCAGACAAAAGACACTTAAAAACAAGAGACATAACAAGTAACCAAGAATCTACATCATAAAACTAAAGGCAATGGCTAAATAAGAAAATATAACCTTTGTAAACATATATTCACCCAACATAGGCGCACCAAAGTACATTAAAACATTCTTGATGGACTTTAAGAGAGAGATGACAGTAATACAGTCATGGTAGGGGACTTTAA
>NW_006328205.1:0-313 GCF_000327345.1 Myotis davidii
CTGCACACCCCCTACTGGGGATGGAGCCCACAGAATCGAACCGTGACTTCCTGGTTTATAGGTTGGTGCTCACTGAGCCATACCAGTGGGGCAAGGACTGCACTTACGATAGAAAAGTGGAAATACCTACTTTACAAATATGGACCCATACTGTTCCACTGCTAGTTTTTACTTTTCCATGCAGATAATTTTGCATACCATTTCAGGGAGCTACTTCACCCATTAGTATTCCACTGCTTGTACCATCAGTTAACTCTCTAATTAAAGACTTTCAAGTGGTTTTCAGGTGTGGGTTTTTGTTGTTGTTTTGTTC
>NW_006328206.1:0-313 GCF_000327345.1 Myotis davidii
TGTTAGAAATTTTTTTAAAGATAAGAAGTATCAATGTGAGAAAGGGAAATTAACTAGATAAAATGATAGAATCATGTATTAATAAATCTCATGGCAGAATGTATTCAATTAAGCTACGTAATTTTATTTGCTAGGCTTCCTAATCCAGGGGAAAAGATGGGTACTAACTAATAATATACCTATGACAGGTATGTAGGGAGTGGTTGGTATACATTTATTGCGTGGATGAATGCCTGAATATGTGAAAAGTACACAGAAGTTTGAAAACCCATCAATCTTACAGTGGAAGCCAGTTGCAGAATATTAGAGAAAA
>NW_006328207.1:0-313 GCF_000327345.1 Myotis davidii
CAGCACTGTCTTTGGCTTTGGAGAGAAAAGGGCTCAGGTGGTTTTCTCGGGAAAGGCACTTTGATCTTGTTGAGTCCTAGTTTCTCATCTGTTAAAATAAGAGAAAGGGTAATTACGTCTCCTGACACATAGGCATGTAGAATGTGACAAATAAAGGTTAGGCTCCTTCCCCATTAAGGTCTCTATAAAATTCTACACCACCATAGCATTTCAATGGCATCATCATATCATCAAAATTTGATTTTTGTAACTTACTGGTCTTCATGGCATTACAAGATTATTGATGTAGAGCAGCAGTTCTCAACCTGTGGGT
>NW_006328208.1:0-313 GCF_000327345.1 Myotis davidii
TTCTCTCTTTGTCTTTGACCTTTGTCATTTTAATTATGATGCAGCTTGATGTGAGTCTCTTTGGGTTCAACTTGTTTGGGACTCTGTACTCCCTGGACTTGAATCTTTTTCCTTTACCAGGTTAGGGAAGTTTATGGTCATTTTTCCTTCAAATAGGTTCTTTTCCCCTTGCTCTCTCTCTTCTCCTTCTGGAACACTTATGATGAGGATGTTGTTATGGTTCATGTTGTCCCAAAGGTCCTTAAATTGCCCTCATTCTTATTTTTGCTGGTCTGATTGGGTGTTTTCTTCTATCTTGTCTTACAAATTTCTG
>NW_006328209.1:0-313 GCF_000327345.1 Myotis davidii
AAAAAATATTTAAATTTACGTTCTTAAATGACTATGGTGCAGTCAGGCCCAGATATAATATTTTAGCTTATAATATTAAACTTAAATATTGTATCTATACTTAACTTTGATCAGTCACTACTATATCTTAGGTTTTTCTTTATTCACTATGAGAAATTGATTTAGCACAAGTGAATGGTAGATGTGATATTTAAATTTTCTCTTTTTATAGGTTTGTTCTGTTTTTGAGAAATTTCTCTTAAACCATAAACATGTATTATATGCAATCTTTTACATCCGTTCTCTCAATTGGGCAATAAAATATTGAACAATA
>NW_006328210.1:0-313 GCF_000327345.1 Myotis davidii
TATCTATCTATCTATCTATCTATCATCTATTCCTTTCCTCATATACATATGACCCAGTGAAATGGTCTCTGAGGAAAGGAGTGTGTGAAGGAAGGAGGAATGGACCATAAATAAATCCAGGGTCCCTGCAGGTAGGTGAGGAAAGAACAGCCGTTGATGGAGGAAGGACTGGCCAGAGGCAGGGCAGCCTTGTCCATGAAGCTGGGGAGCTAAGGGGCAGTTGGGGTCTCTGCAGGAAAATGATGCCGTGCACAAAGATCACTGCAGAGAGGTTAATAAAAAGACTACAGTGGGGCCTTGACTTACGAGTGTC
>NW_006328211.1:0-313 GCF_000327345.1 Myotis davidii
CTCTTACTGTGCCTAATTTTTAAATTAAACTTTATCACAGGTGTGTGTGTATGTATAGAAAAAACAGAGTATGTATAGGGTTTGATACTGTATGAGGTTTCAAGCAGCCATTGGGGGCCTTGGACCAAGGATGACAATATTCCCTGCTGGTAAGGGAGAAATACTGCAGGGCAAAGACTATGAAAAGTGTAAACCTCATAGAATCAGATACCCAGAAGGCTGTGCTATAGACAGTACATAGGTTTTCATTGAATATACCTAGTAATTTTGTGGTACCTTTTATTTTTCTTTTAAACATATTTTTATTGATTTT
>NW_006328212.1:0-313 GCF_000327345.1 Myotis davidii
GAAATTGAAGCAGTAATAAATAAATAAATAAACTCCCAACAGACAAAATCCTGGATAGAAAAACTTCACAGGTGAATTTCACCAACAATTAATAGAAAAACTAACACCTATCCTTCTTAAACTATGCTAAAATATTCAAGAGATATTCAGTATCCTAATTCCAAAACCAGGTAAAGACAATAATCCCATTAACAATTGCTTTTAAAAATCAGAACAAAAAACAAAAATAATAGCAACAACAAGGAAAAACTAGGAATAAATTTAACCAAGGATGTACAATACCTGTACTTGGAAAATCATAAGACACTGAAGA
>NW_006328213.1:0-313 GCF_000327345.1 Myotis davidii
GTTGGGGGGAAATGGACAAATATGGGTGCCCACGAGTGTCCTTCAAGAGCCTGTGACACTCCAACACGCAGGAGGGACAACCTCTCGGACTCTGCAATCCACAGGCCCGCTTGGGACTCATCATTCCAGACGAGAGCAACAGGGCTCTTCAGTTCATTTCCATAGGAGGCACTAAGCCCCAGGGCAGTCTCCAAGGCGGGTCCTTTTCGAGTTACTGCCTCCATCTAAGGAAGCACTTCTTACGCTACAACATCTGAAAATAAATTCCAAACTCTCCCCAAAACAAGCTTATAGCTTAAGCTCACTTTTTAGC
>NW_006328214.1:0-313 GCF_000327345.1 Myotis davidii
ACTGGGCCTCTAGTAAGTATATAAGTTCTTTGGCCTATCTTTTCTCATCCCCCCAACCCCACATCGATCACTATCTTTCTTGATACCTTTGCAGTATTGTTAACCAATTTTCTCCTTCCATGTTTCCTTCCTTATTTCTCTGTTTCCCAATATCAATTTACAAGTATTAGAGTCTCTACTCTGCCAGGACACTGGGGCTGTACTGGTGAGCAAGCTAGAACATGCTTGTTCTCACGGGACTCGTACTCTTAGTTTTCCTCTTATCCCTCTATTAGATGCTTTTCAGTTTTCTATGGAGTATCCTTATCTCTCT
>NW_006328215.1:0-313 GCF_000327345.1 Myotis davidii
GGAATGGATCATGGTAGTGTTATAACCCACACAAGAGGAAAGTAGAATAATTCAGAATTGCCAGGGAACAGAAAATTTTCAAGAGGAAGCACACCAGAGTAACAAAGACAGTGAGCTCTTCTGCGACAGTTGCTACCTTGATTAGACTCAAATCCCAGCAGGACCCTAAAGGTGAGGGGAGAGTTTGACCTCTGAGGTGGTGTGCTGCTCTATGTGACATGTAAATGCCCACTCTCCCTTGTTTTAAATTATGAAGAAGCAGTTCAAAAGTTTCTGACGGTGGTAATGTTGGAGTTGATTGGTAATGTGAGCT
>NW_006328216.1:0-313 GCF_000327345.1 Myotis davidii
TTCTTTCATTGAATTTATTGGGGTGACATTGGTCCAAAAATTCTACAATAACTGTTTTACATAAACCTGAAAAGGCAATAAACGCTATGGAGAACTTCATGTAGCCAATTGGCTGGATATTGGCTCATATCTTAACTGTTTTTGCTGGATTATTTAATGTAATTCAAATCATAAGAAATCTATTCTGCCCTCAAAGTAAAAATCTCAGTGATGTGGCAGTTATTTTGGGCAGCATTTGAATATGAAATGTGTCAATGAGCTATGACTTGAATAATTCATCTTTATATGTACATATAAAACATCAAGAAGAAAC
>NW_006328217.1:0-313 GCF_000327345.1 Myotis davidii
CCAGCTTTTAACAGGTAGTTTACATGCATATTACATTTTCATGAGCACTACTCTCATGTGCCGTTAACTACCGCTTCACCAGGTTAGGAGGGCGAGGCATCATTGATTGAGCAGCCGAAGCTCAGAAGCCTGATCAGTGGCAGCAGCTTGCAAGTGCTGGCTCTCTGGCTTGGGTTCCTAGTGAAACTCTTGACACCAGAGGTGGGTCCCACTTGTTTTACAGGCTGTAAAATTCTGAGACACAAGGTATATGAAACTTGACTTGATGATTTTCTCTATTGCAAAGCCAACACATTATGTCTACATGTAAAAA
>NW_006328218.1:0-313 GCF_000327345.1 Myotis davidii
GTCATCTGGACAGTCATTCTGCTGTTTGGTCTAGTTAGCACATTAGATCTTCATTATATAGGATTATTGAAAATCATGAGATGAAAAAGAAGAGCAAAGGCTTTGGCAGACACAAATTTGAGTCTACTTCTTACACTTCCCTTTTATTTCAGTGTAGTTCAAGGATTTGGAGTTTCTTCACCTGTTAAATGGGGATGGTGATTCATACACATACTTAAAAAACCCAGCAAAGTGCTTTATCTGTCTAGTCACTCCATAAACACCATCTTTCCTCCCCTGCCCATGGAGAACAGGGAAGGTACTCTTTAAAAAA
>NW_006328219.1:0-313 GCF_000327345.1 Myotis davidii
CTGGCCTCTGTTCATTAAGGATCATGGAAAGCCTCTGTTAAGACTGAGCAGTAGCAGGTGTGCTTAGGGCGTCAGCCATCAGGCAGTTATTGAGGAAGATGGCTAGGAAAATAAAAGACAATCATTAAGAGAAAACAAACACCAAGTTCTATTCCAGAGTCCATTCAAGACAATCTCTAAATATTGGGCTACAGCATCACTAAACAGAGGAGTGAGGATCGCTGTGGCAATCCAATGCGTTTTTAGTTTGTAGTTTCCATGTCTCTGGTGATGACATAGATGTTCTGAAAACTTTCTGAGTGGTCCGGAACAG
>NW_006328220.1:0-313 GCF_000327345.1 Myotis davidii
ACCAAAGTCATCCCAATAAATTCAATAACAAAAAGGAAAAAGGAAAAATGATTATATGTTATATTAAAAAACTAAAAACAATTTGATTAAGTTAAGGAAAAGGAATTAAATTGGCATATTTTTAACAATTTTGCTAAAATAAACAAGATACAAAAATGTGACAATGGTAGATCATTAAGTATATGTATATTTCAAAGATGCTCGTCAACAACTATGTATAATTATGTATACTCAGCTTAATCTGAATATATGATTGAACCCTGACATTACTACTCAGTTTGATTTAAAAAGCAAAAGGAAATAAACACAAATG
>NW_006328221.1:0-313 GCF_000327345.1 Myotis davidii
CCTTCCTCACCCCAGCCCACAGGCTCATTCATTCATTCATTCCTCATTTCACCCTCTAACGTTTGCAGGAAAACCGGGTTAGGATAATAGCACAGCCCCGGAGAAGACGCCGGGTGGGCAGGCAGAGTCTACGTTTGGGAGGCGCCCACCTAGACATTTTTTTCACCTGTTCAAACTGGATATCTGATAAAGCCTGTGATGGATACATTTAATGATTTACAGTACCATCTCAAAAAGGAATATCATTTCAGGGCAAAATGTTCTTTATGACGGACGTCCGTGTTTTTCTCATTTCAGCAGGGCCTGTGGAAAC
>NW_006328222.1:0-313 GCF_000327345.1 Myotis davidii
TCAGCTCAACACATTAGTGCATTTTATTTCCACTTCTCCTGGAAAGAAAGTGCATGTAAAGTAGTAATTTGAATGGAGTCTACACCGTTTTTAGTCTCACTGTCCCACCCTAAAGAAGCCCTTCTTTCTATTGCTTCATCACAACTTTCTAACTCCTTGCTCCACTTTCTGCTGCACATTGATTCCAGATAAATACTCCATGTCATAGCCTTCGTCATCTGATTGGCCCATTTAGATACATTCAATGGTATCCAAACATCTGTTGAATATTAATTTTGAGTTTATAAAGGCATGGAATGGTACTCACATCCCT
>NW_006328223.1:0-313 GCF_000327345.1 Myotis davidii
TCAAGACTTAAGTGCTCTCGGATGTGCATTCTGTGATGTGTATTTGGAGATAAACAGAAAAGCACAGTAAGGAATCCTTAGTGTTATCGCCTCTGTAACTTCTGGTACAGCACCTGTGAGCCGGGAGCAGAGGTGTCTGTGTGTCTGATCACCTGCCGGCCTGGAAGTTACTAAAACGGACGTGTCTTTCTTATTCACCGTGTGGTCCTGGCACAGACCCTGACGCCTGGGGGGTTTCCTGGGGCAAAGCTTACCCAAGGCAGAGCCAGTGGTGTCTTCAGAGTTTGTGTTACTGATATGGGGGGGGGGGGGG
>NW_006328224.1:0-313 GCF_000327345.1 Myotis davidii
TCAATGGAAAAAATAACCTCTGGTGAGGATTAAAAAATACAAATAAAAAGTAGAATTAGAATCTGTCTACCTGACCCTCTAAATTCAAGTTTGTTTTCAAGTTGTATCCTGACCTTGAAATGCATGTTTATTTTCCTCTAATTCCTAGTGAGGCTTGGGCAGATTATTCATCTCTCTGTGCCTATGATTCCTCATGCATAACATTTGGTTACTAATAGCAAATTCCTCCATATCAGAGAGTTCAACAAGGTGAAACTTTAAAAATGTCTAACAGGTACCTTAACCGGTTTGGCTCAGTGGATAGATGGTCGGC
>NW_006328225.1:0-313 GCF_000327345.1 Myotis davidii
TCTATTATGTACATACTGCAAATATTTGTTGCAGTGTACCTATCAGTCTTCACTTTTAAATTAGCATACGGTGGATGTGTCAGAGTGTAACTGCTCTAAGTGTCCATATTCTGAACCCTGCTCGCTGGACTAAGTGTTGGAAGCACTCATTGCTCCATCCTGCCTGCTGGTCCGAGTGTGGGTTACAGGTCCTCCTCGTGCCCTATTATACCAGCTTTTAGGTCCAAGCCCTCTGCCAGGGCTGGACCTCATTGGTCGCTGGGTGGTAGACGAGGAAGCCATGAGAAGTTGTGGCTGTATAAGAATGAGTCTT
>NW_006328226.1:0-313 GCF_000327345.1 Myotis davidii
AGGTGTACAACATAGTGATTAGACATTTATACACTTACCAAGTGATCATCCGCTAAGTCTAGTCCCCATCTGGCATCACACATAGTGATTACAATATTATTGCCTACATTCCTTATGAGTACCTTACATCTTCATGTATTTTTATAACTGGCAATGTGTACTTCTCAATCTCTTTCACCGTTTTCATCCACCCTCCATCCCATATGGTGACTATCAGTTTGTTCCCTGTTTCTTTGAGTTTATTTCTGTGTCTTTTGTTCATTGATTTTATTTTTTAGAGTCTACATATAAGTGAAATCATATAGTATTTGTC
>NW_006328227.1:0-313 GCF_000327345.1 Myotis davidii
CTATCCACTGAGCCAAACCAGGTAGGGCCAAAATTTGCTTATTAAAAAGGTGCCACAAATTATAGATATATTTTTCAGGAATGTAATAATGATATTGTGATTATGTGTCTTTGAAATGTCATTATATTTTAGAGATACACACTGAAGTATTTACAAATGATAGGATATGCGTCTAGGATTAGCTCTAAAATAAAATGGGTTGGCTAGAATATCGGATTAGAAATCAAACAGCACTGGTTATGAGTTGATAATTTTGAATATTGGGATCCATTATACTAATTCTATCTACTTTTGTATATATTTGAAATATTTC
>NW_006328228.1:0-313 GCF_000327345.1 Myotis davidii
TTCAGAAAATATTGTCATCCATGCAGATACAACTCTTACTTCAACAATAACCATGAAATCCTGTTAATTTTAAGTACTTTTTGTAAACATTTCTGATTTTGTAATTAAAACCAAGAATAACTCAATTTATAGTTAGCACTCATTTTCTTCAATCAGACCAGTAACATATAACATGTTTCATGGAATTAAAATTACTATAAAGCTTAATGGACAATAGTTATAATGATCCCTGCAGCTTTTCCAATTGTAATTATTAGGGTTTGATTGATTAATATATCTCATATCTAACCTATTACATCTAATACTGTTTTGA
>NW_006328229.1:0-313 GCF_000327345.1 Myotis davidii
CCTCCTTGAGACCCTCCGAATCCACCCGAGTTCAGTGGGTGGGGATAGTGATGGAGCGAACCCGGGGAGGGTTTCACCAGCCAGGTGTGGACGTTCTCCCATCACCGTGCCCTCGTCCCATTGGCTAGAATGTAGTCACATGGCCCTGCCAGCCGCAAGGGAGCCTGGGAAATGTAGTCTTTCCGTGTGGCCCCGGAAGACATGGAAGCCCCTGCAGGCTTGAGATGGGGAGGGGCCTGGGGGACAGGGATGTGTGTGACCCCAGCCCACGTGTGTGCCATTCTCCCTCCGCAGAGGGGGGCCATGGAGGGCG
>NW_006328230.1:0-313 GCF_000327345.1 Myotis davidii
GTGGGTGCCGCACCCCAGCACCCGTTGTCCTGCTTCCTGAGAAGAGAACAGCCAGCAGTTGCGATTGCTTCAGGAGACCTGCTCAGTTCCTGGGGAGCGGGCCTGTGGGTAACCCCCATCCCAGATGGAGAACGCCTTTCGGGGGCCACAGCCACTGTTGCCACATCCCCGCGAGCCCACAAACCGCCCCGCGCTGCGCAAGAACTGGCTCAACCAGCGAGAAAGGCTCACGCTGTCTCTTGAAAAAAATGGGGCCTCTGACCCCAGCTGGCTCAGTGGTCAGAGCGTTGGCCTGCGGACCGAAGGGTCCCGG
>NW_006328231.1:0-313 GCF_000327345.1 Myotis davidii
TCTCTGCATTGCACAGAGAAGACAATAATCGGGAAAACCGGAGTACTCAATTTCATCAAGCTAGCCTTCACCGAGGAGGACGACGACCTATTTGTTCAAGATTTCCCACTTACAAATCATTGTTCCACTTTCCTAGTGGCAACAACATGGGCAGTAAAAACTGTTGCCTGCTGGGGCTATAAAAGGTGGACGGCTCCACGAAATTCTTGCTCCCACGGTTAACCCTTCAAACACGCCACCGACGGGAAGGACATAACATTTATTCTTAAAAGCAGCCAAAGCGCTCTACAATCGCATCACACCTGGCAAAAAA
>NW_006328232.1:0-313 GCF_000327345.1 Myotis davidii
AATTGTTAGATTTAATGCCAGAGCTGCACTTCATCAAATAAGGTTGTTCCCTAAAGCAAATTAAACATTTTTATGTTCACTGTGCTTATCTTAAAAATACTGGATTAACAAGTATGACATTTGAAATGAATTGCAAAAACTATCATTTCTCATTCTCTGCACTCTCTATGATTGTGTTCAGGAACACATTTTTTCATACGAATTCCTGAAGGCATATAGGAAATACACAGCTCACACAGGGGTATTTTAGGTTGTAAAATTAATAGGCTACTTCTTGCTTGAATAAGTTTGCAACCTTAGTTTTTTATGCATA
>NW_006328233.1:0-313 GCF_000327345.1 Myotis davidii
GCATGAATTTCATGCATTGGGCCTCTAGTTTCAATAATAAAAATACAAATAACCCAATTAAAATGAGAATAGTCTCAGGGAAATGTATTGAAATGGTCCCAAATTATAATCTCTTTAACAAAAAAAATGAAAAATCATAATGAAGTATCATCTTTGGACTACTGATTTGCCCAAAATAAAAAGATTGTGGATATTATATTGTGATTATTATTCACTGTTGGAGCGTGCCTCATGTGAGTGTAAATCACAATGTCATTAGAGAACAATTTGATGTTGAATGTCACCCAAAGCAATCTATAGATTCAATGCACTC
>NW_006328234.1:0-313 GCF_000327345.1 Myotis davidii
AGTGTCAATGTAGCTTCCACTTACTCTGCCACCTTTTTCACAGCTTCCTTATTTTTTATGCCATTTTACTCTACAACACAAGCTTACCTCATGGCACATCTAAAAATCAGTCGTTTTATGGGAAAGACAGAGAGAGTTTAGGTTTATCCATGCATTTCATAGAATGTTGCTCTGTTAGCTAACTGGCTGTATTAAACCCAAATAAAACAATACTACGAAAGAATAACAAAATATTCAGAATTTATTTATCAAAGAGGAAACCAAACATGAATGGTTGTGATGATGCTGTTGTAATAACCTAGTTATTATTTAA
>NW_006328235.1:0-313 GCF_000327345.1 Myotis davidii
ATGTCTAAATTTGAAAAGCACATGTTTAATATTAGGGAAAAGAAATGAGAAAATACCTTTAATGATATTGGGGTAAGGCAGGACTTCTTGAACAACACATAAAGGATAAGATTAATTAAATTGACTGCATTGAAATTAAAGTAAGGTTTCAATCTGAAAAAATAGTAAAGTTTTTAGATGATAAAAGACAACATCAACAAAGCAAATAGACATATGGGAGATGATGTTTGCAGTGTTCATAACGAATGAAGAATTTGTATCTAGTTTATAAAAAGAACGTCTACAAAACAATAAGAATAAGTAGGGAAGTTTT
>NW_006328236.1:0-313 GCF_000327345.1 Myotis davidii
AGAGAGAGAGAGAGAGAGAGAGAGAGCCTCCCACATGCACCCAGCTTGAACCTGCAACCTGGGTATATGGTCTGACTGGGAATTGAACTCACCACCTTCCGGTCCACAGGACGACGCTCCAACCAAGCAAGCCACACGGGTCAGGGCTGTCCTGAGGTTTTATCTGTTTGATCTGGGTGGGAATTTTAGGGGAATTCCCAGGGGAAGGCCTCAGCAGAATACTCATTGGCTTTCCAGCTATATCCTTGAGTATGCTGATGCATCAAAGTGAACTTGGTCAGTTTCAGCTCTATCTTGGGTTAGTCTACCTGTA
>NW_006328237.1:0-313 GCF_000327345.1 Myotis davidii
CAAATTCAATAACCTAGAAGAAATGGATAAGCTGCTGGATATGTAACCTCTTTAGACTGAAGAATTGGAAAATTGAAAACAAAAGAAAAAAAACAATAAGCAGTGAGGAAATTGAAACAAAAGTCCAAGTCTTGATGGCTTCACCAGTGAATTCTACCAAACAGTCAAAGAAAATTTGATACTTATCCTTCTCCAACTCTTTTGAAAAATTAAAGAAAAGGCAATACTTCTTAACATATTTTATGACCCCAACATAAACCTGGTACCAAAATCTGGCAAGGATAACACAAAAAAGAAAACTACAGACCAATAT
>NW_006328238.1:0-313 GCF_000327345.1 Myotis davidii
GTTGTTAGAGAACCGAATCTCGCTCTCGAACAAATACCATGTCTAAAAAACAAGAATAATAGAATTAACTCCGTGAGAGCATGGAAAAGAGAATGCTTGACTCAGGGAGATAAAGACACACCGTTTGTACATCAGAACCAAAAGACGTTGAAAACATTTGACACAAGAATACAAATGTGCCAGTTAAGATCTTAGCCGTGTTTTTACCAAATCCTATAAAATGTTCTTCCAACAATCACTCCCAGCCAGTTTTTAAATCTCTAGTTCATTGCCACCACCATGGTCCAATCCATCACGTAGGTTTAATTTTTTT
>NW_006328239.1:0-313 GCF_000327345.1 Myotis davidii
GATTTGCTTCATAGGGTCTGGAAAATGCTTGCCGCTCTTATGACAGTTTCCGGACACTCTTCCCTCGTATGTTGTTGTTCGTTTCGCGCGTGCATCCCTGCGTACGTGTGTTTCCAACGTGTAGAGCATGTAGAGATTTTCCCACGGTGTAGCGGAATTTTTGAGGTGGAACCTAGAAACCGAGTGGTTTCTGTAGGATTTTGTGAAGTTTTAGAAGACACACAGGTTTGTTTCCCCATGACGTCGAGTGCGCTGGTGTCCTCCCTCTCTGAGCGCTCGATACCCTCATCTGAGTCATCATGCTTCTCGAGCT
>NW_006328240.1:0-313 GCF_000327345.1 Myotis davidii
ATGAGGAACTGTATTAAAAGGTCACGGCATTTGAAAGGTTGAGAACCACTGGTCTAGGCAGTTGCCTTGTGCGAGGGGCCAGGTAGGTCTGTGAATTCATCAAATGCCAGAAGCAGCCTTTAGAGCAACGTTTCACACATAATTGATTATGGACTTGCATTTGACCTTGTGTGGGAAAGTCAAATAAGGTCTTACTGAGTTAGGATGCTACCTAATGTTTGACTTCCTCTTTTGCACGAATGTCAAGATGAGCTTTGTATCAGGATAGGTTACCCTTCCCTATGCAGCCCTTGGGCTGAGGTTCTCAGACTCA
>NW_006328241.1:0-313 GCF_000327345.1 Myotis davidii
CTCACATTATCATTTCAGGTTGGTATCTCTATTTTACAGACAGGAAAACAGGCCCAGAAATGTTAAGGTCACACACAGTGATGGTACCAATTTTTAAGCCCACTGGCTTGAGCTATCACATCTATCCCTCCCAGGCTACTTATAAACCCCATCCAAGTCACATCATTCTTTGAAACCACAAGTTTTCATTTTAAGGACTTAAAAATCAAACAATCAACTCTCAATTATGGAAAAGACTACTTCTCCAAGTTTTTTCCAAAAATTGTTTCTATTTTACTTGCTGTGTGCCATAGCACCTCTAGGAAGTTGTGTG
>NW_006328242.1:0-313 GCF_000327345.1 Myotis davidii
CACAGGCCTGGCTGAGGAACTCCCACGAGTGCACAAATTTTTGTGCAACAGCCCTCTATTATGTTAAATAAGCAAACATTTTCAAAGATGAGCATCAACACTATTGCAAATCTGTTACAGTTTCCTTTCCATTATTTTAAATAGAATGTGCACCAATAAATTAGTAGTATTACTGAAAATATAAATGAATATTAGCTTTAAATAGGTTACCAATGATCACAAAGAAAGTAAGTAGTAAACTTTGCATTGCACACAACATTAAATATAATTCAAATTAAATTATATTTTGTAGTCTTGACTAATAGGAATAAAA
>NW_006328243.1:0-311 GCF_000327345.1 Myotis davidii
TGTGCCATTCTGCAAAATGGAGATTGCTTCTTCAGTTTTTGTTCTCTGTAGATTCCCCTCTGTTGAGTGATTAATTACTAGCTTTCTGGTGACTTCTTAATCTCTTTCGGTATTTTAAAATATTCATTCATTTCAAAATTCTCCAGTGTAAGGTACAAAGACTAAATGGGACATAAGTCACTGCAATTACTTTCCACTCCGTTCAGCTTTGCCGTTAGTACTAAAGACATCATTTGAAAAATGTATAAAAATCATACAAGTTTAAAACTTAAAAATAAACACTAGGGAATTAGTTTCCTCCGTGAAAACAT
>NW_006328244.1:0-313 GCF_000327345.1 Myotis davidii
GTTTGGGAAATTTATTTCCCTTATGCTTTTCATTGCCAAATAATCATTAAAAAGTTTTTGTGTACTCAAGAAGCATACATGTCTCATTTTGAAGAAAACAGTAATTTTTAGTCCTAGGGACAATTCTGTCAACAAGTAAATGTAAGTCCATGCTTGTAGATAAGGGGGGAAGAAGCTTATAGAGGTTAGATAACCTGCCAAAGTCATAAGGCTAATCAGTGGCCACGTTGGCATCTGTGCCAGGTCGACTAATGTCAGGCCTGCACTCATACCATCACATGTCCTGGAACAAAAGGTGCCTGAGCCTTCACAT
>NW_006328245.1:0-313 GCF_000327345.1 Myotis davidii
TTTTGTGCACCAGGCCTCTAGTTTTAAATATAATGGAAAGCAGATAAATTCTAAAAGTAACCTGGAATTGCATAAGGTTATATGTTTTTTTATCAGAAATAATTCATCAAATGAATTCAATCCCAAAGATTCTAGAAGGTAGGTGCCTGCCAAAATAGAAGCACACTGAAAATGTAGGAGTGTAGCAGATTGCTGAGTCTAGTTGCTAGTTTCTGGACAATGGTTCTGTTGCCTCTTTAGAGAAGAGCATCCCAGACAGGTGTCAGGCCGCCCTCTACAACACCTCCACCCCATCTCTATGGGCCCATCTGGC
>NW_006328246.1:0-313 GCF_000327345.1 Myotis davidii
CAGCTATATACTCTTGACATGGAAATATACCCATGTCACAGTTTGTTAAGAGACAGAAGTAGATTTACATATGGGAGCTATAGCATGAAGAAAAATGCTGGAAAACAATTATAATTATTTTATAACAAATGATTACAAAGAGTAATTACTTGTAGGTGGTAGGAATTCAGGTGGCTGGGCAAGGTACCAGTTGCTTGGGGCAAAGAGAAGTGTTCTATTAATAATGGTTACAAAAATACTTATAGAACCCTGTTCTAATGTCAATTTGTAAATGCTTAAACAGCGGTTCTCAACCTGTGGGTCAAGACCTCTT
>NW_006328247.1:0-313 GCF_000327345.1 Myotis davidii
GTTCCAGGTGGAGGAAGCAGAAGCCAGAGATTAGGGACAGGTTTTGGAGACGCCAGTCCTGTGCACGGAGGATGGGGGAGCCTGTGATGGTGGCAAGTGGGACGGCCGAGGATGGGAGGCCCTCGGGGAGCTGGCCTGAGGGGCCCTGGTGCCTTGGAGGGAAGGACGTTGCCTGCCACCCTGAAGTTCATGAGGAGCCAGGGAAGAAGTTCCTAAGGAGAAGGAACATGACCTTGTTTGTTTTCCACCATCACGTTGCCCATGAAATAAACTTTGACCTGAGTGTAGTGGGATTTGGAGGGGAGTTGCGGAC
>NW_006328248.1:0-313 GCF_000327345.1 Myotis davidii
CAAATCAATCAATGTAATACACCACATTAACAATGGATAAAAATCATATGATCTTATCAATAGACTCAGAAAAAGTATTTGGTAAGTTACAACATCCATTTATTATTAAAACAATAAAATGGGTGTAGAAGGAAAGTACCTCAGCATAATAAAGGCTATATATGGTAAACTCTCAGCCAATATCATATTCGATGAAACATTGAAAGCTTCTCCTCTAAAATTAGAAACAAGACAAGGATGTCAGCTCTCAGCACTCTTACTCAACATGCTGGTAGTGCTGGAAGTCCTAGAGCAATCAGGCAAGAGAAAGAAA
>NW_006328249.1:0-313 GCF_000327345.1 Myotis davidii
TAAATGTCACTCTAATAGGAAGCTAAATGGATGCATCCATTTTAAAAAGGAAAATATAATGTAAATTATGTGTTAGCAATGTAATGAATTCATTTCCCCTGGCTACCTATGCTTACAGCTCTACAATTCCATGAAAACTGTGACACAGGTACCAGAGAGAGCTCTCCGGGGAAGTTGTTATGACATTGCTAATTGAGTTTTGCTTCCTGTGTTTTTAAATTGTTTTATTGTTTTCATTAAATCTAAGACCGATATCGGTGTTGCACATCCTGTGGATTTTTTCCTGTCCTTATTTATGTATCTCAGTGATTTC
>NW_006328250.1:0-313 GCF_000327345.1 Myotis davidii
TGGGTTGACACTCAACCACTGAACCATACCAGCTGGGCAAATTCTAAGTCTTTATAATGTAAATAGTTCTTCTAGTAGTAAGTGAGAAGGATTTTCTCAGCTATCCTATCAGCTAGTACCTGTTGGGTTAAGTGCACTGGCTTGACCAGCAGAAGGCTCACTGTGATATCCAAACTTCAATTACCACAATGGACGTGTTTTTCTCTCAGTGTATTTCTTTAGATGTTCACCTAACTGCCAGTTAGTAACTGCAATTTTCTGAAGTTAGCAAACCGTAGCTACAGCCATGGTGCTAAATGAGAACTAGTATATA
>NW_006328251.1:0-313 GCF_000327345.1 Myotis davidii
AATAACAAGTGTTGGTGAGGATATGGAGAAAAGCAAAAGCCTCGTGCACTGTACAGGTGATTGTAAATTGGCACAGTCACTGTGGAAAACAGCATGGACATCCCTCAAAAAACTGAAACTAGAACTGCCATTCCACTTCTGGGGATTAATCAACAGAAACATGAACATGAATTTGAAAAAATATCTGTGCCCCTATGTTTACCATAACATTAGTTACAGTAGCCAAGATTTGGAAGCAATGTAGTGTCCTTCCATAGATAAATGAATAACAAATATGTGGATATTATATACACACACACACACACACACACAC
>NW_006328252.1:0-313 GCF_000327345.1 Myotis davidii
GGATGCGCTGCGATCAGCAAACGAACACAAAATCCATAGCCCACGCTCCTGGGCGCGAACTTCAGCGGAGGAGCCGGGGCCGGAGCCGGAGGCAGGCAGAGGGACACCACACGCCAGGACGGAGGCAGAGAGGGTGACGGACACGGGGGTGTTGGACACACAGAGGCGACCCCCGGCGAGAAAAAAGGTCCTAACTTCCCGGAAATTCCCCAACATCTTTCCCCAACGCCAGGCCCTTTGGGGGGCCGGGGTGCGGGAGTGGGGGGAAAGGACAAAATCCAAACACAATCACGTCTGGTTTTGAAAAATACCT
>NW_006328253.1:0-313 GCF_000327345.1 Myotis davidii
TCATTAGGAGCACCCCAGAGGCCGGTCGGAGGAGGCAGGCTCCCCGCTGCAGGCTGAGTCCGGGTCAAGACTTGGGGGAGCAAATGAGGCACCGAGGCTGCGAGACTGAGGAGGTGCGCGCTCAGAATGAAGCCGGCCTTCAGCATCGTGCCCTGTACATGCCCTTCCTCCCTCCAGTCCTGGAGGTCCTTTCCTCAGGCAGTCCTGTCAGCATGTCGCCGTTGCTGATTGCATAGTGTCCTTCGCACAGTTACCAGAAGTCTCGGTGGAGGCCAATTGAAAAGGTGGACTGGAGCTAAGGCCGCTCCCTCCT
>NW_006328254.1:0-313 GCF_000327345.1 Myotis davidii
AAAAAAAACAATTTCAAATGCATCACTCTCTTTGAAACAACAAATAAAAATTGTGGAAGAAAAACAATCTCACCCACATTACAGTAAATTTGGTTAGCAGGAAGATGGAGTTTTACAGTAATAGCTTTTAAGCAGATTATCTAATTTTAAAATAGTGCATATCGCACTCTATGTGAAACTGAGATGGAAGAATACATTTCAATTTGTGCAAATGCCTTTACCAGTGAGGTTTATGAGTGCTCAATTTAATTTTGCATTTAATACCTTTTAGCTCAATTATTTCTTCTTCTTTTTCTTTATCTTTTTTTTTTAA
>NW_006328255.1:0-313 GCF_000327345.1 Myotis davidii
AGTTGACATGCAATATTATATTAGTTTCAGGCACAACACCATGCTTAGACATTTCTAACTTATTAAGTGATCACCGCAATAAGTCTAGTACCCATTTGACACCATATACAGTTATTACAATATTCTTGAGTGTATTTTTACATCCCTGTGACTATCCATAAGTAATTCCTGAAGGATAAAAGTCAGGAAGGACTCAGGGGAAAACCTTGTCCGAACTAGTATTTTCTCCTCCCAGCACCGATATTCTGGGAAGCTCCTGCCTGCCTCCAACTGAAGGCATCTGAAGGAAAAGAAGAGCTACTGTGAAGGTATG
>NW_006328256.1:0-313 GCF_000327345.1 Myotis davidii
TCAGTAAAATCTATTACACTCACATAAGCTTTTGGGATAGTCTTGCATTTGGCAATGAAGTTATAGGAGGTGATATATGCAGTTCTATGTCTGATTGCAGTACCATCCAGGAGAGGTCATTTCTGCAGAATTCATGCTCTGAGGAATGAGACAGTGTCACATCAAGGTCTCAGCTAGTCCTTGAAATTCTCCAAATGTCACGAAATAATGGGAATCATTCCTTGGTCTGCTTTGCCCTTTGGGATGCCAGGTAGTTGGAGACATATGTTTGAATTTGAGAAAGTGTCTTTTATTCCAATGAATAACTTAAGAA
>NW_006328257.1:0-313 GCF_000327345.1 Myotis davidii
ATTTTCAGTTGGAATTAATATTAAAATGTCGCATATATTTTGTTCTATTTTCCCTGGTTTTACTACTAACACCCATTAATGTGAGACTTACACTGTCAAGTTCCAGTACAAAGTAATTTCCCCCGATTTTTTTATCCAGCATTTCTGCAAGGATGGCTATTCTTGTCTAGTCATGTGCTAAATAGTTCCCCTTTCAACATTTTATTCCCTCAAGTATATCCAA
Organism: Myotis davidii; assembly: GCF_000327345.1. Classification (NCBI taxonomy): domain Eukaryota; kingdom Metazoa; phylum Chordata; class Mammalia; order Chiroptera; family Vespertilionidae; genus Myotis; species Myotis davidii. The sequence continues at coordinate 224 of NW_006328257.1, forward strand.
AAAGCAAAGAAGAACTTGCAGTATACTGATACAATACATGCCACAATGCTACTAAATACCATGTCCTAGGGGAATAGGAGGTCAAGGAGT
>NW_006328258.1:0-313 GCF_000327345.1 Myotis davidii
AGAAACTAATAACTAACCTTATGGGGAAAAGATAAGGTGTACCTCTGTGTATTATCTTTGAATTAATATTAGTGTGTTTTTAAGAGAAATTGATGTTTTCCCACTGTAGGTATATAACATTGTCTCTATTTAGGAGTTGTTACTCCTAACTCTCTCTTCACACACAACTCCAAAACTAAAATATACCCATTACCAGAATGTCCGTGCAATTTGTTGAGGTTAATAAGTCAGAATAAAATATGACATTAGTCTAATCTGCCGTTTTATTTTTTGTTCTTTTCAAAACGACAACATAGTAATGACGATAACAACA
>NW_006328259.1:0-313 GCF_000327345.1 Myotis davidii
ACACACACCCTATTGGCTCTGTTTCTCTAGAGAACCCTAGATAATACAATGGTAATCAGGAAAAACTTCACAGAATAGGTGATATTTGAGTTGAATCTTAAAGGATGAATCAGAGAGTATCCATACAATGTTGGATGAGGGCATTCTAGACCGAGGGAACTGCACACACAAAGGCATGGGGACTTCCAACAGCATGGGGCCTTGGGAGAACTGTAAATAGTTCGGTTTTCTTGAACTCAGGATATTTAGAAGGCATGTAGGGAGATGAGGATGAAAAAGCAGTCAAATCATGAAGGGTGTGTGTTGCATATTA
>NW_006328260.1:0-313 GCF_000327345.1 Myotis davidii
ATGGAAAGCCAATTTCAGCTACCAACATCACAGGACAGAATGCAGCCGGGGAGGATATCTACAGAAGCACACCATTTTGGTCTTCTCACCATACAAGTAGGTATAATGCATGTAAATAACTTCAAGAAGACAGAGAATAGCAACAGGCATTAAAGTCCTCATGAAGTGGTGAATTTTGAGCATTGCCTTTTGCATATAATCATTTAATTACAAGTTTCTACAATACAATTTTTGATAATGACCGTGTTTAAAAACAGCTTGCAGAATTCCTGGAAAATTGAAAAATCGGCTCTCACAAGCTCACACAACCTCT
>NW_006328261.1:0-313 GCF_000327345.1 Myotis davidii
ATTAGTGTTTTGTATTTCTTCAGATAAATACCCCAAAGTGCTGGATCTCATGGTAGTTCTATTTTTAATTTTGGGGGGATCCTTCCTACTGTTTTCCACAGTGGCTTCACCAGTTTGCCATTGGTGAGCATTGTTTTGGAGCTCCTGATCTTTTGGCTTCCTGCAAGTGGTGAGAAACAGGACCCCTCCTGGCACTGAAATTGAACATGGGGCCCTGTTCTTTAACACCAAGACACAGCCTGCTGTTGAAAAGCTAGGATATTTAAAAGGCAGAGACCAGAGGAAACACTTTCATCTTTTTCACTCTTGTAAC
>NW_006328262.1:0-313 GCF_000327345.1 Myotis davidii
AAATGCTTCAATGAAGGTATGCATCATCATTTTTCCCTTCTCTAATCCATTTTTCACACCACCCTTGACTCAACTTTCTAAAACATTGCTTTCATTTCACCTTTCTCTTGCCTAATGGATTCTAGTAATTCATGTTTTCAGGAGCAAACATGGTCCTTACTTTTGTATTTTAGCCTATCAAGCTGTCCCTACTATTTAACTGTTAAATCTACTAGCACCCAATATCAGCAGAGTGGTTTTCTAGTTCCATACCCATCTACTTCAGTAATTTTTCACTGCCTGCAACATGATCTCTCCTTTTCTTCTAATTTAG
>NW_006328263.1:0-313 GCF_000327345.1 Myotis davidii
TTCACATCCATTCACTGCTCACTCACTGACTCACCCTGAACAACTTCTGGTCCTGCAAGCTCCCTTCATGGTAGGTGACCCATGCTGGTGTACCATTTTTTATCTGTATTTTACTGTACCTTTTATGTTGTGTTTTATACTGTATTTTACTGTGTCTTTTCTATGTTTAAATATAATAGATTCTCAAACACTTACCATTATGTTGAAACTGCCTACAGTTTTCATCACAGGAACAGGTTCTACAGGAGACGAGGAGAAACGGACTATGTCACAGAGCCTCAGTGTGTAGTAGGCTATACCATCTAGATTTGTG
>NW_006328264.1:0-313 GCF_000327345.1 Myotis davidii
AAAAATGTATTTTCAGGTGAGGAATAAATAAATAAGTTTCCACACACCTTATGATCTGACTCCCTTCCCATTAACTATTTCTTGTCTTCTTTCTCCTACACTGGCCTCAGTGCTATTACCTGATTTTGTCAGGAATTCCCCCTCTTAGGACCTCCTTGCTTAAATTTCTTCCTAGGTATTTTATTCTTTCTGATGCAACTGAAATAGAATTGTGTCTTAATTTTCTTCCTGATAGCTGTGTATAAAAATGCAACTGATTTCTAAATTTTAATTTTGTATCCTGCTAATTTACTGAATTCATTTATCAGTTCTA
>NW_006328265.1:0-313 GCF_000327345.1 Myotis davidii
GTTCATAGGTTGATGCTCAATCAATGAGCCACACTGGCCAGACCTTTCGCTCTCTAAAAAAAGTTCCTGAAAATGAATGCATTATGCTTACTTTAAAAAAAAAAAAAAGTTCACAATTCCTTTGCCCACTTCAGTGAAATGCCATAAACACTGACTTTAAAACCTTTCCTGTGTTTTACAGATGTTCCCAGAAGACTGTGGGTTTTATTTAATTGAATGTATAGGGGTGACATTGGTTAATGGTGTACAATTCTATAACACATCAACTGTATATTGTTTATATTGTTTTGGGTGTTCACTACCCCAAGTCAAG
>NW_006328266.1:0-313 GCF_000327345.1 Myotis davidii
CTCTAGTGTGCTATAAAAACATGATTGCTTAACCCCTATGAAAATGCTATGTGGTACTAGTGCTCTGATTTGACAGACAGGGAAGTGGAGATGCTCTAATTTTCACTTGTTTGGGCCACTTCTGAAAGCTGCAAACAAATTTTGTTGACATTTTCTACTTAAATTATGTCAAACATGTACATGTATCACATTGTACAATCCAGAAGGAATGTGGGCAAGCAAGTCATCAGCCTGCAAAGGGTGAGGGCCTCAGCCTCCCTTATAAATGAATGGTCCTTTCAAGCCACTGTGTTTGGGGTGGTGTGTTACATAG
>NW_006328267.1:0-313 GCF_000327345.1 Myotis davidii
GCTGGTCTTGGACCTGACCTTCTGTGCTGCATTGTCAGGATCTCAGAGAAGCCTCCCAACCACTCACCACCTGTTTCTCTTTTAGGTGTTCCCTGCAGGCTGTGAGCAAGTGATAGCAGGCAGAAAGCTCATGCAGTGTCTCTCTAGCGTGGAGGATGTGAAGATGGCCCTGGAGCTGTATAAATTGTCTTTGGAGATTGAACTCCTGGAACAGCAGAGAGACAAGGCAAAGAAATCCACTGTGGAATCACCACTCTGATTTTTCCCAGAAGGTGCCCTGCTGCCTTCCATTCAATATGGTCACTTTAGTTTA
>NW_006328268.1:0-313 GCF_000327345.1 Myotis davidii
TTTTGTTATGTATGGAACGAACGCTATGAACCTTCATTCATCAAAGCAGCATTTAAATATTACTTTGAAGTTAATAAATCATGAAGAATCCTAATAAAATGGTTTTTATTTTTTAACATACTCAGATGAATCATAGTTCAGTTATAAATAAAAAATGTGAATGACTTCTAAACAATTAATGCAATCACTGTCTGTTCTACTAATGAGAGCACTGCTTAGATCGCATCCCAACACATTATGTCTATTCCCCATTTCAAAATTTCAAATGGAGTCTTTGCCAAAGAGGAAATGAAAAAAATATTATAGCCCTAGC
>NW_006328269.1:0-313 GCF_000327345.1 Myotis davidii
CAGGGCTGGTATTGATGTTTTGATAGACATCTTAGATGTTTTCTCTGCTTCATGTTTAAATCAATGAATTTCCCTCCTTCAAAAGCGAATTGAAATTGAAAAGATGGTTATTGTTTTATTTGGCAAAGTAGATGCTTGCTTGGAAATGTAGATAATAAAACTTTGGGGCTTATGAAATCTGGAATTGGTAGATAGTTGCGTCTATTCAAGTGAATAGCTATTACATTAACATCATATTTCATTGCATAGCGCTGCTTTTAAGAATCCTCATAAGATTCCTGTGTGGGAAAGGCAAATGCTCCCCTTTTAAACA
>NW_006328270.1:0-313 GCF_000327345.1 Myotis davidii
TTTTTTTTTTTTAAGATCCAAAGGAATTGCAATTCGGGAGAATAAATTCAGGCAGAAACCCAAATAGTGTTCTCCCTTTATAGGGGCTCAAGTTTTTATGGGAAAAAGGGAGAAAGATGAGGTAAGTTGTATTAAAGAAGTTTATTGGTGCTAGATGAGGTAGGGTTAGATTTGTACTTCATGGGTTGGCTTGAGATTCATTTTAATTTGTATTTAATTGTATTTAATTTGTTGGTTAGCAATTTGGTCATTCTCAAAGTCTAATTTCACCAGTCTTTACAAATAGGATAGTCTTGGCCTTCTTGGAATTATG
>NW_006328271.1:0-313 GCF_000327345.1 Myotis davidii
TTTTTTTTTTTCATTTCCCACTGGTTACTACTAAACAGATCAAAAAGGGCTTCATAAATATTGAGATATTCCTTCACACTTTTATCCTCCACTTTGTTCATATGACACTTCATTCAAATCTTGCTTCCTCCTGGGAGGCACTGAATCTTATTTCAAAATATTAAACTACATGATTTCCTTTCTTTTTCTAAACATGGTAAGTAGGAAGCACACGGCCATGAAAAGCACTAGGACCAGTATTGAGATATGATGGTAAGGAAGGAAATACCATGCCAGGGCACATTACAATGTCTGGGGAGTTCTTCCATACTTT
>NW_006328272.1:0-313 GCF_000327345.1 Myotis davidii
CTTAAACCTACGCCCCCTACTGTACGAAGTGTGCTCAGCAGTGGCCCATGAGGTAGTGAAGAGAAACGATCTCTGACCTTAGCGTCAGGATATACCTTTTTAGTGTGCTGTGCATGCTTGTGTCATGCGGTTGTCCCGGTAGATCCTTCTTTGAGTTCCGAATTCGGGAGAGTTCTTCAGGCGCTCCTTGGGGTTCAGATTTAAAATATCTAATGACGTTCACGTGTTCAAATGAAGACAGCGACCACGGAAGTGACCTTATTAATCGGGCAGTAAACCAAAACAGTCCCATGATAATTAGAAAAATTGACAC
>NW_006328273.1:0-313 GCF_000327345.1 Myotis davidii
GGTGCAGCAGCCCAAGGCTTTGCCTGGCAGTGGACACTGCTCAGTCATCAGGTGCTTCTAGAGCAGAAAGAGCAATGTGCTTTGGAGGTAAGCAGTGCTGGGGGTTTGAGACTCAGCTCAGAGACTTACTGAGTGTCATCAGCTACTCATCCCGTCCGTCTGATGTTCAAGTTTCCTGGTAGTATGGATTATGTGAAGTAACACTTGGAAAGACCTAGCCCACACTTGGCATGTAACGCCGTAGCCAGGTTCTGTGACGTTAAGCAAAATGACATACAATGAAACCAGTTTTACTATAGGCTAATTGATATAA
>NW_006328274.1:0-313 GCF_000327345.1 Myotis davidii
ATCATAGTCTAGCTATAAGATGACCTGAACTGAGACATTGATAGTGGGATAGAGAGGAGGGTACTGAGACCTAAGTGTTCAGCAAGTCAAATCCTCAGATATTTCTGGTGGGATTTAAAAATGACACACTGACTATGAAAAACTGTCCAGCAGTTCTTTACAATGTTAAGCTTAGCACTACTCTATGACCCAGAAATTCCACTCCTGGGCATCCACCCAATGGAATTAAAGCATATGTCCACACAAAAACTGGTACATGAATGTTCACCATAATAGCCCTAAAGTGGAAACTGCCCAAATGTCTATCAACTGA
>NW_006328275.1:0-313 GCF_000327345.1 Myotis davidii
CGCAGGCCAGGCCAAGGGACCCCATTGGTGCACCGGGCCTCTAGTAACAATATAATTGCAAATTGGAATAGATGAAGGAAAGAATATATCTACAATAGGCTAGTGGAGAAAAAGAATCTAAATCAGGAGTTAAACTTTAGTAAAGGGCAAGATAGTAAATATTTTATGCTTTGTACGTCACCTTTGATCTGTGCGACAGATTTTTATAACCCATTAAATACATAAAAATTATCTTTGCTTCGTTCAAAGAATGGCTGGGTGGCAGGGGTAAAGGGATGGGAAGGGGGACATCTGTAATACTGTCAACAATAAA
>NW_006328276.1:0-313 GCF_000327345.1 Myotis davidii
GGTTAGCACCTCCTTGGTGTGGGTCTGCAGCTCTTCCTGCTCCCTTCTAAGTCCATTGTACAGGGCCTGTCAGAGGTTCACCTCCAGCTGTGTTTTGTACAGAGAGGTTTGCAGGTTACTGGTGTGGGTCTGCAATTCCTCCTGCTCCCCCTCAGTCCCATGTACATGGCCTGCCAGCGGTTCACCTCTAGCTTCGTTTCGTTCAGGGAGGTTTGCACCTCCTTAGTATGGATCTGAAGTTCCTACAGCTCCCCCTTCAGTCCCTCGGACAGTGCCTGACAGTGGTTCACCTCCAGCTAGTGTCATTCAGGGA
>NW_006328277.1:0-313 GCF_000327345.1 Myotis davidii
AGTTAAAACCTCTGCTGGAAGACCCACGTGGCTCAGGTGACTGGCCAGACTAACAGAAGGGGGAGTGACTTGAAAGTCGGCTGTGGCTATTCGGGACGGGAGCGCCTGGCTGGCTCTGGTGCACTTCCGGCAGATGTAAAAGTTCCAAACCCCGAGCCCCAGTGGAATCTTAACAACAAGGCCCACTTGAATTGTCCTCCTCAGAGGACCAGAAAGCCCTTTTCTTCACCAGACATCTGTCGTCTGTCGGTGAATTTTTCCCCAGGGGACCAGTCCGGGGTCAGGCCTGCCTTTAGGGGCAGAAGAAGTAGCT
>NW_006328278.1:0-313 GCF_000327345.1 Myotis davidii
GTGCAACCATCACTGTAATCTAATTTTAGAACATTTTCATCATCCTTAAAAAAAATCTCATGCCATTCCTAGTCATTCTTTTTTTAGCCCTCTGGCAACCACTAAACTACTCCATCTCTGTGATTTGTCTGGTCTGGACATTCAGATACATGGAATCATACAATATGTGGTCTTCTGCCTCTGACTTCTTTCATCGGACAAGTGTTTTTGAGGTTCATCTATATTGTAGGACACAGATACTTTACTCCTTTCTATGGAAGAGTAACATTCCATTATAGGGATATTCAGTGGGGCCTTGACTTACGAGTGTCCC
>NW_006328279.1:0-313 GCF_000327345.1 Myotis davidii
AAACCAGTGTCCAGAGTTTCTGTTCCATGTTGCCACCAGGTCCAGGTCACCATCAAGCCAAGTACAATCCATTTAGTCCCTTGTGTGTGTCGGGGGGGGCGGCGGGTCCACATGGCCGTAAGCCATGTGTCTGAATGCAAGGAAATCAAGTGATTGCACCCCAAGAGACCCAAGAGGAACCAGGAGACACCAAGAGCATGAGAGCATGCTTCTTTATTCTGTGAGTTAAGTATTCCAAATGTTGTGCCTTTGCAGTGGCCACGCCCATTCAAGCCAAGGACCTGTTCCCAGGTGTGACTGCCAGACAATTACC
>NW_006328280.1:0-313 GCF_000327345.1 Myotis davidii
AAGAAGGGAGCAGCAGGACGACAGCTTAGCTGTGGAGATAAAATATCCACAGCTCTAAACAGAGCAAGAAAGAGGTTCCAGGGAGAAAATATAACTGACATTTGATGTGATGGATTGTTGACTTTATTAAGCCTCCCTTGAGAATATGCAGGAATAGGTGAGTAGATAAATTAAACAAATGAAATTGTTGCAGAAATTACCAGGTGACTGGAGGACACACAACCAGGCACTCAGAAGATTCAGGAAAATACACTTTATTGCAGGAGAACTGGTATGCGATTCAGGGGAATCAGTTCCCAAAGCTGAGTGGCCC
>NW_006328281.1:0-313 GCF_000327345.1 Myotis davidii
CCCCCCCTTTCAGGTTGTGGTGGCAAATGAAAGAGGAGAAGTTATGACATGCATAGCACAGTGCTTGGCACCAGGACCAGTTCTCTAAGTGGGAGCAGTTGCGATCAACATTGCCTGGTTCTTCCGTTTTTGGTTTCCTATATTTTGAGGATCGGAAAAAGCCCAGGAATATTGGGGCACTGTTCCCAAGTGGGGCCGACATTGTTTCAAGATGAACAATTTGGTTTTTGTTTGTTGTAAGCTACTCAATTTATTTTGCTGAAATATCATTATGTTCTGTTAAGTTCCATCATACATTTCAGGGCTTTTGGGG
>NW_006328282.1:0-313 GCF_000327345.1 Myotis davidii
CTTGTGTGAATTTTGGGACACCCTATACTTACTTCCCTGGAAGCCTTGTATTGTTGTCAGGACTTCTCAGCATTTTATGCATTCGCCCTACAGTCCCTAATCCTAAATCCAGACTCATCATCTCCATGTCACCGTGTCACATCGTAACCTTTCTTGACTGTGCTAATGACAAATACCTTGGGTGAGATCATCTTAAGTTTAAATAGATGCTGGGTGTTTAGTTTTCTTCCATTCCTACCATCAACAATTTATGCGTTTCTTCCCATTTTTTCTCCAAAACACAGTCTACCTATCATTATCCTGCCTGTTCTTT
>NW_006328283.1:0-313 GCF_000327345.1 Myotis davidii
AGTGACGCCCACCACCAGGGCCACCACCCTTGTGGGGCCCTCCACGGCCTCCAGCGGCACCTCCCAGGCCAGAGAGTCCACCACCAGGCCCTGGGAGACCCTGCCCAGACGCACCAGCACTGTGATCAGCACCACCAGCGCCACCTCCAGCCCGGGGGCCAGCACCAGACCCTCCCCATCGCCCCCCATTCCCATGACCACCAGCTCCCTGCCGGGCACCACCCCGGGCCCCTCTACAGCCGTCCCCACGGCTACAGGCTCCACGACTAAGGCTCCGACCTCGCTCATCACGACCTCCAGCACCACGACCTCC
>NW_006328284.1:0-313 GCF_000327345.1 Myotis davidii
ATATGCAGAACATTCCATCCAAGTGCAGCAGGAGACGCATTCTTGTCAATCGCACATGAAACATTCTCTAAGTAGATCATGTGTTAGGTCAGAAAACAGTATCAAACTCTGAGAAGAAATCACAAGTATCTTATCTAACCACAATGTATGAAACTAGAAAATTTTAGTTTCAAGAAAGCTGGAAAATTCACAGATATGTTCAAATTAAACAACACATGCCTGAAGGTCCAGTGGGTGAAAGAAAAACAGAAAAGACAACTCAAAAATATAGAGGCAGCCGTAGCTGGCTTGTCTCAGTGGATAGAGCATCAGC
>NW_006328285.1:0-313 GCF_000327345.1 Myotis davidii
CAGATTTTTGTAAGATTCTTACCCCTGAGTAACATATTTCTGTTTGTTTATCTATACACACTATTTCTAGCCATCTAGCAACTTCAATGAAACGTTTTTTCTCCCTTTAAAGATTCTGGGTCTAAGCTTATGAATTAAGAAAAAACATATATCAGATTGTAAAGTTTAAAATGAAAGCAGATTTATTTTGGGATTGTCTATTTATGTGTTTATAAAGGGAGGTTAGTGAGATTGGGAGCAAGTGGAGATTTAGGAGGAATTCCTGAATTATGATAAAATTCCCAAAGACCTGGGGAAGCCATTTGCTGAAGGG
>NW_006328286.1:0-313 GCF_000327345.1 Myotis davidii
ATTTGCATATTATACTTTTATTATATAGGATTAATTCGACAGTCCATTTTTGATGCTCTAAACATGACCAAATTTCAAGCTGCTTTTTAATATTTGTTTTTGTCCAAACTAAACACAATATAATAGCTCATTTTTAAATGACCTACTGGGTTTTTCATATAAAATTAAAGTGTGTTAAATAGCACACACATTTGTACAATTTGTAGAAATGCATCTTACAAATTATGAAAGTTATGATCTGACATTAGAAATATTTTATATCCTTGAGATTATGTTGATCTGAAATAAAATACTAAAAATTAACTTTTTACCA
>NW_006328287.1:0-313 GCF_000327345.1 Myotis davidii
AAGAGAAAGTATGCATTCACTTCAACTCACACACTAACGAATCTCTCAGTCATTAGGGAGTGTGATCAGGAAAGCAACTCATCCTTTGGTGTGTTAGTCCATTCACGCTGCTGTAACAAAATGGCACAGACTGGGTGGCTTATCCACAAGAGGACTTTATTTCTCACAGTTCTGCATCTGGAAGCGCACAACCAGGTGCCAGCATGGTTAGCTTGTGGTGAGGGCTCTTTTCAGGGTTGCAGACTGCTGACTTCTCACCATGACCTCACCTGGCAAAAGGGTGAGCTAGCGCTTTGGAATCCGTTTTAAGGGT
>NW_006328288.1:0-313 GCF_000327345.1 Myotis davidii
AGAGTGAGGAGGGAACGGAGAAAGGAACCTCCTTGGGACCGCATGTCTCTATTCTTTCACAGGTGCCAGCCATGAGGATTGTTCGTGTTTTTCTGATTTCTAGAGCATTGAGCCTGATTCTTCCTCTCTGTGGAGTGGGGACTGCATCTAGGTTTCTCGGACACCGTGGCCTGTGTGTTTTGTTTAGTTAGTGTGTTTGTTTGATGGGGGAAATGATTATTCCTGGATAAAACACGCACTTTTCCAGCTCTCTGAGACTGGGGGAGTGGTATAAGAGCCCCTGGGCCAGGTATGGCCTCCAACCTGTGTAGAA
>NW_006328289.1:0-313 GCF_000327345.1 Myotis davidii
AAGGTATGTGATCTTATTAGGAAGCTAGATAATGTTGCAGGTGACCGGAATAGAATTTGCTGCTCTGTAATATGTCTCTTTGGCATAAGGATTGTCTTGAGCTGGTTGTTTTTTAAGAAATAGCAGACAAAGGAAAAAATCTCTAAAAACCAAGGAGAAATTACCCTTTTGTAAGGGACAGTTATATTCATAAAGGGAACCTGCATTTGTAAAGGTGTCTCCCGGTCTGTGCCAGGAAGAGGAGAATGACTAAATCTCTGAAAAGTCTTATCAATGGAGAAGGCAATGACCTCAATCTGAATAACAACCTTAT
>NW_006328290.1:0-313 GCF_000327345.1 Myotis davidii
GTGCTAGCTATCATTATCACACTCTTACCACACACAGGAGGCTCAATAAATCTTTATTGAATTGGATTAATATTGGGTTTCCAGCCATTACATATAAGAGGTGCAATCAGTTTAGCTATGAGGACAATATCTCATCTTTACCTAGGTTGAATGTTGCTAGTAAGTTTCCAGGCAGAGGATGTCACCCTGGTATGCCACTGAAAATTATTAAATCAGCAGGCACAGGGATTTTGAAAACAGGTAGAACTGGGTTTGAATATGGGCTCAGTTTTGAGTAAATTACTTCAGGTGCTGAAGATCCTCTGGGAAGTGG
>NW_006328291.1:0-313 GCF_000327345.1 Myotis davidii
AAAAACATATCCTTGGGTGAGGATTAAAAATATTTAAAGATTAAAAGAAAAAGTAAACATCAAAATAATATTGATTGGTATTAATAGGTGACATTGATATAGAATAATTTGATTATGAACTTTTTCACATCAATTGTACATATCTGTAGAGTTAAATGTTGATAAAAACAGATGGTATATTAAGTAAAACTGCTTTAGGTAAAACATGTGATTTGGAGTGTAGAGGTTGAAAGAACTCATCTGAGCCAGATCAAGACACCAATATAAAGCAGAAATACGTGACTTTTTTATGAAATAAAGCATACTGAAACAC
>NW_006328292.1:0-313 GCF_000327345.1 Myotis davidii
GTTCTGCACTCGGAATAAGCAGGGCCTTCAAAACAGCGGGTTATAGGGAAGCACACACGTGTGTGAACACACACACATGCACACACATACATGAGCACATAAGCGTGCACACAAACATGCGAGTGCCCCCACACAGTGAACATGTACACACATGTATTCACATGCTCACAGCACACATGAGCACACACATCTGTGCACACACAAGCGTGATCGCACACTAACACACACATGAGCACCTGCACACACCACACACAGCACACATTTGAGCGCGCGCACACACACACACCTATGCACACACACAAGCATGAGCGTG
>NW_006328293.1:0-313 GCF_000327345.1 Myotis davidii
AGAATATTGCAGATTCCTTGGTGTCACCCTCTACACAGACTTCTAGTGTTTTCTATTGGCCCAAAGCACACAGGGCCAAAGAAAGTTGTAATGGAAGGTGCATGTCCTCAACATTTGCTCCCCACATTACAACCTTTATTCAAAAGTTCCTTTTCAAACTTTTCACAAGTGCTGATGTTGGCACCGTGACTGTTGGACAACCCTGGAATAACTTGTATCTAATTTATGAAAAGTCAACACCCACACATGTATGGCAGGAGGAAGGGCAATGACAAAAGGAATGGTTTCAAATGCAAAGGGGTTCTTCCTTTGA
>NW_006328294.1:0-313 GCF_000327345.1 Myotis davidii
TTTCCTATGGTTAGAAGCTGACAACTTTATTATAACGTTTTTCTCTTCTCCTTTGCACTCGGGAGCACTTGGCATCCTTTATCAAGGCCATGATGATATTAGGTACCTGCAAAAGGCTTCAATAAAAGTAATGTGATTTCGTATAGCTCTGATGGTTTGCTGACTCAGTAAAAGGTCAGAGCCTGCTACTAATGGCACCCTCCTCGGGCAGGAACTATGGCTTCAGTATCTACCTTCTCAGCCTTGAGTGCTATCATGGGCATGGGAAGATTCCAAAGATCAGTCCATCTTCCCTCCCTCCCTCCCTCCCTCC
>NW_006328295.1:0-313 GCF_000327345.1 Myotis davidii
GTAAAACACTGTGTAATATGAAGCGAGAATTCTGGTGATCTGTCTGCAATGTGTTAAGGACTCTCTCAAGACTCTTCAATCTGAGGGGACCATGTTAAGCAGAAATGATGAAGAAAACCCAGGGCCTTTAGTTTTGGGGGGATTTGGAGAAGCCATATCTTCCATCCCCTTATGAGAAGGGCCAGTTTGGAGGCAAGGGTGGCAGGAATACATACTAGTATAGGAATGACTATGTTCATCCTGATGATAGCAGACTCCAGTTAACAATCTATATAGATAAAGCCAAGCGACCGTAACGACAGAATGACGGAAA
>NW_006328296.1:0-312 GCF_000327345.1 Myotis davidii
CCCCCATTTGAAGTTTGTTTTTATTTCTAATTTTACTAGGCATCCTCACAAGTCAATGTAAATGCATATATCTAAAGCATTTATAGTAATGCGGCACTGTTGTCATCCATTTTATAGAGCGATTGTACCATTTTCTATATGAAATCATGTGTAAAGCATGCTTCTCTTCTTTTTAAATTTTTTCCCCCCAGTTTCCTTGCATGACGGTATCTCTGTTACTGGTTTTTAAGCGCTTGTTTAAGACTAAAGATGTTAACCACGTCTCATGCATTGCAAATGAAATATCATGTTTTTTGTTACTATTTCACTCTG
>NW_006328297.1:0-313 GCF_000327345.1 Myotis davidii
AAAGAGAGAACAGCAAAAGCCTGGGTACTTAGGGGAGTTTAATGTCCAGACAGAAGCTGCACCCATGGAGCCCTCAGATAAAAGTAGACATGCTCTAGTATGTGGCTCACATAGGAAGAGAAGCTAGGGATGAAGATGCCCTGAAGAGGAAAGGTCTGTGTTTCCAAAGTCAATATGTACCAGTACACTCTGAGGAAGCAATAATGGTGGGACTTTTCTCCACCCCCATGAGGAGAGGACAAGACAAGGATCACCTCCTCCTGACCTACATCAAATGAAAACAAGCTTGAGAAAGCTTGACTCCTGTCTTCTT
>NW_006328298.1:0-313 GCF_000327345.1 Myotis davidii
GATGTGGTCCCACTTGTTTATTTTTGCTTTTGGGCCTGTGCTTTTGGTATCATATCCATGAAATCGTTGCTAAGACCGTGGTCAAGAAGCTGTTCCCTGTGTTTCCTTCTAGAAGATTACAGTTTCAGGCCTCAGGCTCAAGTCTGTAATCCATTTTCATTTGACTTTTGTGTATGGATACCTTCCTTCTTGAAGGCAGGCAGAAAAAAAGGAAGGAAGAGATAGGGAAAATAATAGCAGGAATAATCATAATAATTGTATTTGTTCCCGGTGGCTCCTGTAACAAATTACCACAAACTTAGTGGTTTAAAAC
>NW_006328299.1:0-313 GCF_000327345.1 Myotis davidii
ACTGTCGTTAGGTCCATTTATATTATAACAAATGGCAGGAATTTTTCTTTTTCATGATTAAGTAATATTTCACTTTACATAGAGATAGAGACAGAGATAGAAATAAGAGATGCTTCACATCTTCTTTATCCATCATCTATAGATGGACACTTAGGTTGTTTCTGTATCTTACCTATTATGAATAATGCTACAATAAACATGGAAATGCAGATGTCTCTTCAAGAACCTGATTACATTTTCTTTCCATCTATACCCATAAGGCAGATTGCTGGATCATAGAGTAGTTCTAGTTTTAATTTTTTGAGGAACCTCT
>NW_006328300.1:0-313 GCF_000327345.1 Myotis davidii
CTCTGTCCAGTGTTGGAAATTTATATTTTTATGTGATTGTGAATTGTGAAAGGATTCCTTGTTGAGAATGTATTTGGCCCCTTTTCAGGGAGTTCATTTTGGGTGTTTACTAGGAGCTCTGTGTACTGCCTGGCATTGTAAAACCCATCCTCCTCCTCTATTCTTACATTAAAAATATTTCCCATATACGTTTATCTTGATTTTATGAAAAACTAAACATATACATATTTTATTCCTTTTTGAAATGTATCTTTCTGTATGGTGTGTTAACCCTACCAGGCCGCTGTACCTAATTTTCGGTACTTTGCCTAGA
>NW_006328301.1:0-313 GCF_000327345.1 Myotis davidii
CAGGAACCACCACCTGGGACAGGACCACTCCACACCCCTCTGGGAGGACAGGAGGGGGGGAAGGGGGGGAGAGTCTATGGTGGCCCGGTGGGGCCACGTGGCAGGCAGGATGGGCGCGGGCAGGAGCAGGACCGCGGTTGAGAGGCCTCGGTGAGGAAGGCAGGTGGCCTCCGCTGGAGGAGGTCCTGAGGCTTGGGGAACCTTCTTAGTCCCCATCGGGGGGGCAGGGGAGCTGTGCAGCCGGGTCCCTCCTCAGCCCCGTCTCGTGCTCCCTCCCTCTCCGCACCCCGTGGTGTCCACAGGCTCTTGCATT
>NW_006328302.1:0-313 GCF_000327345.1 Myotis davidii
AAAAACAACAACACTACTCTATACAATATTTACAGTGATGGATGTCTGGCCAAACCCATAGAATGTATGCCACTACAAAGAGTGAACACTAATGTCAGTTATGGACTAAAGCGAAAATGATGTCATTGTTGGTTCATCAGCTATAACACATGTACCACTGTGGTGGAGGATGTGATCATTAAGGAGGCTGTGCATGTTTGGGGGCAGGGAATATATGTGAAATCTCTCTCCCTTTCTCTCAAAATTGCAGTGAACCTAAAACTGATCCATAAAAATGAAGTCTTTTCAGAAACTAATTTAAAAAACGCATTGA
>NW_006328303.1:0-313 GCF_000327345.1 Myotis davidii
AAAAAAATCTCATTTTTCTTCCCTTACTCATTTTTACGTCCCATTTCTGGAAGGAGTGCTATTCCTGTGACTCTCCAGTGTCTAGGACTCTTCATTGTCCAGCCACAGCACGTGTTTCACATGTTCTTCTCTCTGCACGAAACTCTTTTCTGTCCATTCCTTACTCACGGAAACACTATTCACTTTCTTGGTCTCAGCTTAAGCTTCCTCAGGACAATCTTTCTAGACATCACATTTCCCTTGCAGAGGCTTTCTAACATGGTATAGGGCCTCTTCACATTTGTAATTTTTTATTTGTCTCAACCTTTTATTG
>NW_006328304.1:0-313 GCF_000327345.1 Myotis davidii
AAGGGCTAAAATGAACAGCACTGAGCATTCCAAGTGTCCGTGACAATGAGCAACAATTGGAACCCTCATACATTGCTGTTGGGAGCAGCACAAGCACTTTGGAAAACAATTGGGTAGTACCTATTAAACATACACCTAACTATGACAAGAAATTGCACTCCTGGATACTTATTCAATAGGAATGCTTACAGTCATCGAAAAAATGTTTAGAGCAGTATTATTCATAATGGCCAAAACTGGACACAGCCCCTATGTTCTTCAATAAGAATGCAGACAAATAAATTGTGATATGGAATATCACAATAAAAAAAAA
>NW_006328305.1:0-313 GCF_000327345.1 Myotis davidii
AGCATAGAAGCTCATATGGATAAACACCCCACATTTAAAGGACCAGGGAACTGTGGCTCCCACAGAAGGAGTCTGTACTCTCTGTCCTCCTAATTTGTAAGGCGTCTCAGGCTAGGGTGCTGGACCTCACTCTGACAACAGCCCTTGCATTGGGTTCAACTCTCAGTGATGGTCCAGGAAGAGAGGCCTCTGGGAAGAGGAAGAGCATTGGTGACCACAGGCTCCTGGTGAATTCTCAGAGACGCCCATCTAGAGGCTCATGCAACTCTGTTTGTGCAGGTGTGAGCACCCAAGACACATCCATGGCAAAGGT
>NW_006328306.1:0-313 GCF_000327345.1 Myotis davidii
CAAGCACTGCGCGGCCAACTATGCACCACCACGATGCTCAAAAGGAACCGAGGGCCACTTGAATTTGACGAAAATCTGAGTTGACCACGGCTCCTATCTGCGAACGAAGGCTCGGGTCCAGAGGCACGCAGTACGCTCTGGCCATCACAGTCGCCGCGTAGGCAGGAGACTGCAAAGCAAATTGCACTGTCATCGAGGAAGAACGACTCGGATCCGTCTCCGTCTCTCGGATCTGAACTGGGATAGTCTTGCCTCTCTCGACATCCTGCTCGGAGGGGCACTCCCGTACACAGCGTGCATCATCAAGCATCAA
>NW_006328307.1:0-313 GCF_000327345.1 Myotis davidii
CAATAAAGATTTAATTTAAAAAAATTAAATAAAAAAATTCCAGTTATAAGATAAACAAGAGTGTAGATTCTTAAAGTTCTCATTACATGGATAGAAAATTTTTAAACTATGTGAGGTGATTTATGTTAATTAAATTTAATATGGTAATTATTTTGTAATATGTATATGTCATTTAGAGATATATACAGCCATCATTATATTAATTATTAGAACATTTTTGTCAACTTAGATATATGGTACTTTAAAATTTTTTTAACCTTTATTGTGTGTGAATAAACATACATTGCAATTATGTTTATTCATTCATCAGTTG
>NW_006328308.1:0-313 GCF_000327345.1 Myotis davidii
CCCGCAACCAGGTATGTATCCTGACCGTGCATTGAACTGTGACCTCTGGGTGCATGGGACAAACTCAACCAACTGAGTCACACTGGCCAGGGCCAAAGAAAGATTTTTGTATGATTTTTTTTGTTCTTTTCTTTCCCTGTATTTGTTATATAATTTTTGTTAGATTTAATGTTGATTTATTTTTTTAAAAATGTTTCTCCTTTGCTTGCAAGTAACTTTTTTATACCCAGTGAATTTTTTGATTGTTGGTGTTTTATCCCATTCAAGACAATTATTTCTTAACTAGGGGCCCAATGCACTAATTCATGCACCT
>NW_006328309.1:0-313 GCF_000327345.1 Myotis davidii
TTCAACTATGTCCTTACTGATTTTCTGCCTGTTGGATCTGTCCACTTCTAATAGAGGAGTGTTGAAGTCTTCAACTATAATAGTAGAATCATCTATTCTTCTTTGCAGTTTTATATGTTGTTGGGCATATACATATTCTAGGATTGCTATGTCTTTTGGGAGTATTGACCATTTTATTGTTATGGAATGCCAATTTTTATGCCTCATAATGTTCCTTGCTGTAAATTCTGCTTTGTGTGGAATTATTACAATTACTCCATCTTTTTTTGATTACTGTTATCATGGTATATCTTTTTCTATCCCTTTATTTTTT
>NW_006328310.1:0-313 GCF_000327345.1 Myotis davidii
ACTGCACTAAATGGTCACAAAGGAATGTAAGTCTCAGCTTTGAGAAGCTCAGAGTTTCATCAAGAAGACAAAACATAACAGCCAAAGACAATGCAAGGGAATCTGCAGTTGCTACTACAGTGGATGCTGGAGACCGTTACCCTGACTGGAGATCAGAGTAGTGGTAGAGAAATATTAGTTTCACTAATTTTCTTTAAATCTAGGATGCCGTCACTTGTAGAACACAAGATAATTTTTAAAAATCTACAAAATATCACTTGTCATCTATTAAAATACCCATCCATATTTTATAGATATTAACATGGGCAAAAAA
>NW_006328311.1:0-313 GCF_000327345.1 Myotis davidii
TCTCTCCCTCTCCCTTCCCTCTGAAATCAATTTAAATATATATATATATATTTTAAAGAGATCACACTGCTTTGCCCCCACCCTCCAGCCCTCACCTCTCTCAGCACCCTCCGGCCCGTCTCCCTCCCTCCCACCAGCCCTTGCGCCTGCACTGAGGAAGCTGAGACACGGCAGCCAAGGCTGCCTTCCTGACCTCACCGTCCTGAGCCCGCCTGCTCCCTTGCTGGGGTCTCCTGGCCACCTGGCAGAGGCTGGCACTTTCCCGAGAGCCAGGGGCTGTTCTCACACCTCATGGCCTTGGCCACCTCCCGGG
>NW_006328312.1:0-314 GCF_000327345.1 Myotis davidii
ATAAGTTTTAGTTTCAAACAAAAAACACTGGAAAAAATCAACCATCAAATTTATTCCCAAAGCCAACTTAATGAAGTAATTATATAGATTTGAAACATTAATAACTACTTTCTTCAAATGTTACATTTGAATGATTTCTTAATTAAAAATGTGTACTGTAGAATTTCTAAAATGAATTTAACATACAAATTTTAGATTTCTTCCAAAATTTAAAAGAATGGGTCAAATATATGCTCTATATTTTAAAAATGTATGACCATATTTTCATATGCTCTCTAAATAACAAAAATGAATACCAATACATGCAATTTTTT
>NW_006328313.1:0-313 GCF_000327345.1 Myotis davidii
AAAAAAAGAGTAAATGGTAAGTAAAGTCACCTTCCCCTACATCATCAGATGACTCTTGTTGGACACTTCTTAGACAATGCTCTAGTATGGCATCTGAAAGGCATGAAGTAATAATATATTTGCTTTATTTTCAAGTCTAGATACCTTTTCTTAGCAGTTTTTCTTTATCAGGATACCAAAAATTCTAAAAGATAAGCACTCATTCAATAAAGGATACAAGATAACACCCCAGCTTGGAATATGGCCAACAGAAGGCAGTTGTCACTAATGGGCACCTTAACCACCACAAACAATATTTCTTTTTTTAAAAAAA
>NW_006328314.1:0-313 GCF_000327345.1 Myotis davidii
GTAGTTTGCCCACGGCTGTTTTATTATATAGGATGATATTACATGGTATGTTCAGAGTTGTCATTCTCTGGTGATACATAGTCAGAATACCGCACTAAAGTATGATGAATGTGTGGCATTAATGCTGCAATTACACAGATCCCTGAATATGCACCTGTGTTGCGTCGGATGGTTTGTATTTGTATTTGAACTTGTACTTTAGCATAGCACACAAGGAGTAATCAAGTGGATTCAAACTTTGCATGTATGTACGATACATGTTTATTTCTATGCTGTGTGTCAATATGGTATGTATATCTGTATGTATGTGTGT
>NW_006328315.1:0-314 GCF_000327345.1 Myotis davidii
AAGGCTGATGACTCCTGGATTGTCACCTCCAGCCCAAACCTCTTTCCTCAAAAACAGACTCAGGCGTCAACTGTCTCCCTGGCACCTCTGCTTGGGCACTGAGCTGGCTCCTCAAACTGCACGCATCCAGAGCTGATCTCCTGGTCTCCCCGCCACCTGCCCCCGGACATTCCACCTGCAGTTGGTGGCAGCTCGGTCTGTTAGGCCAAGAGCCTCAGAGGCAGCTGAAAGCCTGAGTCCTCTCTCTTTCAATCCCACCTCAATCCAACCAGCAGCAAACCCTGTCAACGGCGCATTTATGTTTTATTTTTTTT
>NW_006328316.1:0-314 GCF_000327345.1 Myotis davidii
GTCTTTTCAGGCAGCTGTGGGCATTCTCCTTCTGTACTGCACAGAAACTGGAGTTTCTTTGGCCCATGCGGCAGTCTCTTGGCCCAGTGGCTGCGTGGATCTGAAGCCGTCTGCATCTTCCTGTGAGAACAGTCAGCGTTGGGGGCTGGCTGGGACACTGCCAGAGACGATGCCACCGTCAGCCCCTGCAGAGGCGCTGCTGGGGGCTTGGTCCTGCCTAACTGGACTACTTATCACCAGTGAATATCCTTTCACTATGTTAAGAATGTTGCTTAGCTGGTTTGCTCAGTAGATAGAGCATTGGCCCTCAGACT
>NW_006328317.1:0-314 GCF_000327345.1 Myotis davidii
AAAAGAACTTTGTAATCACTAGAACACTATTTTTGAATATGTGATCATTTTTGCTTTTCTATAGTTATTGTAAAAAGGAATTAAACCATGTTTAGTTGGAGAGAATTGTCAGTGCGATGTTTTTATTTTCTTTATTGGAACGTTCATGCTATAGAACCTGTTGTCAATCACTAACATCCTGTATTTTCTATTATGAGTAAAAGGATTGTTTCTTGTTTCATATTATTTTCTGACAACACCGTTTCATTTATACCTCTTCTGCCTTTATTCCAATAGCTACAGATCTACAGGAATCTCCAAAATCACCACAAACC
>NW_006328318.1:0-314 GCF_000327345.1 Myotis davidii
AAAAAAAATAGTCTAACTAACAGATAGCCCTGGCTGCTCAACACCAGATGCCCACATATGCCACTGGGCAGAGCTAAGGATGCTGCCATTGTACCAAAGCAGGTGAGGGCAGCTCTACCCAAAAAAATGCTGAAGGCCAGATCTCATCCCATCCCTCGTTAACTCCCCTTCCATAGTATTCATGTTTTCTCTACTCCACATAGTGGATGATTTTTTCTAAGTCACTACTTCTTTATGCTGGTCTGTTACTTAACATATTTATTGTGTTATGTATTTATTTCTCTTTTTTTAATATATTTTATTGATATTTTATA
>NW_006328319.1:0-314 GCF_000327345.1 Myotis davidii
AAAAAGGATAAATTATCTCAGAAACAACCAACAGATTTTGGAACATATAGTTGGCTAGAAGTGCATAATGTACTTAAGCTCATTTCAGAGTAATTCAGTCACTAGCTGTGGGAACTGGAACCACCACAATTGACGAAGATGGACCCAAACTTACTAATACACTGGCATATGCTCACCTTGTCAGAGGGATGGACATGAAATAAAATGCAGATTCTGTTAGCAAAGAAAAACGCATGAATGTATGACAGGCAAATAAGCAACAGCGTCCACTGCTATCTATCTATATATATATTGATTTCAGAGAGAAAGGGAGA
>NW_006328320.1:0-314 GCF_000327345.1 Myotis davidii
GAGTGGGAAATTCTCCATGAACATGAGGTTGAATTAGTAGCCACCAATGAAGAGTTAAATAATTTTCTTTTTAGAATTCGTGTGTAAGCTTGTGTAAGTGATCTCCAGAGAATTTTCCAATAGGCTGTTACCTATTCAACTTATATAAAATAAGTGTACATATTAATTCATGTATTCATTCAGACAACGAACACCTATGGAGCATTTTATAGTATACTGTATACTGGAGAGCCTATTTTCAGACAAATGGAGGGAGCATGAGCCTCCTCCCCCAGTTTTTGTCTAATTGTTAAGGATTTATCAAGTGTGGGAAA
>NW_006328321.1:0-314 GCF_000327345.1 Myotis davidii
TATGTTACAGTTAGGTTCAATAAGACAGCATACCACATCAAAGGGGCCAAAGATGATGTGATAAAGCAAGTTTGGAATATCTGTATAACCATTCAGAAAAAAGATAAAATTGCATTTATTGCCTCGTGCCATTCGAATTGCAAGCAGATTAGAAGTTTAAATGTTACAAAAAAGCGTATAAATAAAAGAAAAAAACATGGGTAACTTATTTGTAACCAGGAGGTAAAGGAAATATAAGATTTGAAATAGAGTAAAGAAAAGGATGGATAAGTGTGATTACATAAAAAATATCACAGATAATGTGGGACAAAAGA
>NW_006328322.1:0-314 GCF_000327345.1 Myotis davidii
TTTTATGAACATTAAAAAAATACAAAGGAAAAATAATACAAAGAAGTACACGAAAGAGAATACATCTAAAATATACCATGTGGTCAAGGTTACAATTACAACTTTCAGTAATAATGATTTAAACAAACATGATCTGTCCATATCTGAACTTAAGAATACAACATACCCAAAACGTCACCTATTTTTCACATTTTCCCATTTCAATATTAAAGCCTCACTTTTCCTTGTGTCTCTTCTATACGCAATTATTCAGCCATAAAATAATGAAATATATTAATTTACCCAAACTTTATATTACACATATGATCCTAAAG
>NW_006328323.1:0-314 GCF_000327345.1 Myotis davidii
TATATAAATGTATCAAATCAACACATTGTACACCTCAAACTTACACAATGTTTTTGCCAGTTATATCACATCATATTAATAAAAAGATAACTAAAAGTCTTTCTGTCCACCTCAATCTTCTCCACTTTAGTCTTGATTTGGGGGCTTCCTCCAGCTCTAATCAGGGGTTATTAGTGAGAGGGAGATGCTGACATATTATTTAAAACATAACCTCCTTGGATTGCTCCCTCCACCCCACTTCAGCAGTACAGGCTGGATGACCTTCAAGCAGCTGCTATTACCTTATCTTTATCTATCTATCTATCTATCTATCT
>NW_006328324.1:0-314 GCF_000327345.1 Myotis davidii
ATTGACATATTCTTGTTCGGATTTTGACAGATTCAGTCTCTGGCTTGAAACAACTCGATCAGTATCCCATCTGTCTGATGATTTATTTCTATCAATATTTTCAGGGCAGATTTCACTTCACTTTCTAGAGACACAGGTTCTTCCTCAGATGACTCTTCTTCAGAGGTTTCTGCTGTCCTTCCATCTCCTCCATAGATATTTTTAGTGTACTGTTTCCACCTTCCTTTTATTTCCTTCTGGTCAGATAATGTGCTTCCTTAGTGGCCATTCAGCATTTTTAGTCTAGGTTTGAATTTCCCTTTTATTTCTTGAAT
>NW_006328325.1:0-314 GCF_000327345.1 Myotis davidii
GGCACGCACTCACAAAAAGGCTGCCCACCCCTGATATAGAGCAATGGTTAAGTACCAGATTCAATAATCAAGTAGACTTGGGTTTTTATCTTTTCTTCATTGTGAGTAGCTATGTCAGCTTGGGCTAGTTATTTACCCCCTCTAAATGTCAGGTTCCTTATCTATAAAGAACTTGATCTTATCTATAAGAGGGAGATAATAATAGCATATACCTGTAGAGTTAGTGTTATCTGAGCTGCGCTCAGCATGGCCAAGGGTGAACCTGAGGGGGGACAGTGAAAGATTAAAGAAGACAGAAAAGAGAATAAAGCTGG
>NW_006328326.1:0-314 GCF_000327345.1 Myotis davidii
ACTTCCCAGCCTCCAAAACTGTGAGAAATAAATATTTGCTGTTTGTAAACTACCCAGTCCGTGGTATTTTGTTATAGAAGACGGAACAGACCAAGAACAATACTCAACAGAAAATTTCGTTTATTTAACAACAATAAAATTTAAATTGAGAAAAATCAGAATACACCCATGTTTCAACCTGCTAACCATAACAATTGTAAATATTTTGGTATACTGTACTTCCTTCCAGTCTTTCTTACTATGTGCACAGGGTACCCATTGGTATGTATTAACATTCCACTGCAAGTTTCTTGTCTTTTTGAAAAAATTTCTTT
>NW_006328327.1:0-314 GCF_000327345.1 Myotis davidii
AGTCAAGCTAGTTAAATTCTTCTTCACCTGAAAGCAGCCTATTGCTCCCCGGTTGTTTTGGTTGCTTGTGTGTACAGCTTTTCTTAATATTCAACTTGTGAGACAGGACCAAAAGCCACAACAGCTACTATATTTATTACTGTTACATGTGGCGTCTCTACATCTTGGCACAAATTATAAAGCTAGCGCTTGATATTGATATCGAGCATGGCAGAGTTGGTTGTGGTATTGTATTTTGGTGCCCAACTTCTGATGTCCTCTTGTTTAGTATTCAATACTTGGTGGTGAGATTTATGTGTTTTTCTTTTCTCTGC
>NW_006328328.1:0-314 GCF_000327345.1 Myotis davidii
AATAGTGTCTCTTCTACCTTCTAAGGAGGAGTTCTGACTACTTTACTCATCTTCACCACACACTCACACACACACACACACAAACAAACAAAATAATAGTATATATGGTAAAGGGGAAGAAGGTATTATTAGAAGATAATAGAAAATAAAATATATATGTATGTACCATATAACTTGCCAAAATTGCTCCTATCTTGTCCTTAAAAAAGATTAAATTAAAATATTTTAGCTTGAACTTCTGTCCCTCCCTCCACATGCAATATTTATGTTACACACAAACTCTAAGTATTTAGATTCTATTTATAACAATGTTT
>NW_006328329.1:0-313 GCF_000327345.1 Myotis davidii
ATCAGGGTGATCACTTCATAAGTATATAAATGTGTAATCACTATGTTGTTCATCTGAAATAACATAATAGTGTATGTCAACTGTAATTAAAAAATAAATTTAAAAAAATCCAAACTCTTATTGAATCAAATGTAAAAAATATATATATTAGTTAACAATTTGTATACAGCCAATGTTTTATGTAGATGGTAATACTGCAAAATAGGTGGCAGAATGGAATTTGGTGTCAGGGAGAATGAAATCAAATCCTGATTTTGCTACTTAAGAAGCAATGTGAGCCCTAGCCAGTTTGCTAAATGGTTAGAGCATTGGC
>NW_006328330.1:0-314 GCF_000327345.1 Myotis davidii
CATTAGGAAGGTTGAGAACCACTGGCTTAAGATGACAGAGACCATACACCTTATCAAATAATTTAGATCCCAAAGAAGATATATCACGCCCCTTTATTTGGTTTTGATTGAGACCATGCCTTTAAAAAGATATAACTAAAAACCTTAAGTAAATAAACAAGAAAATGGCAGTCTAGAAGTTCTCATAGTTGGTACTTAAGAACTATCAAATGAATGAATGAACTACTTGGGAATCATAAGGAGGGAAAGATAAAAAATTAAATAAATACAAGGGTGGGAAAAAATAGGTTCACAGCTGTGAGTACACAAAACAC
>NW_006328331.1:0-314 GCF_000327345.1 Myotis davidii
CTGCCCTAGAGGCTGTTTTCCATTAAGACAGGGCAGCAAGAAAGGCCTGTTGGGTCCTGAGTCCTTCCCGGTCCTTCAGTTCTTCCTAAGAAGGACCCCACAGTTGTGGAAAGAAGAGTTGAACACATAAAAATCAAGGCTCAGCAGAGCTTAACATTTTTCTGGAACAGGAAAGCATTTTTGTCTGTCTTCTATTATTTTGAATACACATACACACTTAGATAAGGTGGTCACGTTTCCACCCCAAGTTCCTGATTTGCTCTTCCCTGGGCACCAATTAAAATAACCAGTTGAGCCCTAACCGGTTTGGCTCA
>NW_006328332.1:0-314 GCF_000327345.1 Myotis davidii
GCAGTTTGCCGACCACAGGCCTAGATTATCCTTTTCAAAAAGAGGTATAAAATTTTCCAAATAAGTGCTGATTTCTTTAAGCACTAGAAACGTCTTTAAATAATGTGATTGGAAATATACCATATATTAGGCACACCCAAACCTGCTTAACTGAAGTATATAGCAAACACATTTTCTTAATAGCTCAGGACCATCATCATATGTAGTGGTACATCAACCCTTCAGTGAGATACACAGGAACTGTCTGCCCCTACACCAAGATTCTCAACCTCAGGACTCTCGTGAGCCAGGTAATTTTGCTATGGGGTGTCCTG
>NW_006328333.1:0-314 GCF_000327345.1 Myotis davidii
TTGAGCCAAACCAGTTAGGGCGTAACATATCTTTTTTTGCCAGCTCCTTTCACAATATTTTTTTATCATTTCTTTTAAATAGTTTGATGATGACATGCCCTGGTATAACTTCTTAATGTTTCTTTGCTTAGTGTTAGTTGGACTTCTTGATCTATGGGCTTATAATTTTTTCATCTAATTTGGAAAATTTTGGCCATTATATCATTACATATTTTTTTCATCTCTCCCATGATGCATATATATTAAGGTCACTTGAAGTTGTGTCACAGCTTACTGGTGGTGGTGGTGGTGGTGGTATGTGCTTCTAATTTTTT
>NW_006328334.1:0-314 GCF_000327345.1 Myotis davidii
CTCTCTCTCTCCCTCTCCGAAATCAATAAAAATCTATATAAAAATAAATTTAAAAAAAGAAGAAAAAAAAGGTACTCACTGTGTCCCCCACCGCCCAAGGCGTCTTCTAAACTTAAGTCATCGCCTAAAGAGGGAGAAATAGCTTTTTAATACCCAAGTTCAGGGGTTTGGGGTGAAATCAAAGGAAAAAATTCTTTCGTTGGAGAAAACACTGCATCCCCAATTCCCTACATAATTTTCTTCACCAGGATCTCCACGGAAACACCCACTTCCCCAGTTAATTTTCCCATCATGCATCCCTCCGATGAAAAAAA
>NW_006328335.1:0-314 GCF_000327345.1 Myotis davidii
AAATCAATAAAAATATATTTTTAAAAAACTCTCAAGCAATTCCACTCAAGCTCAACATTGCCAAAACTCAGGGAGAAACTGAGTTTTATGCCTTTAGGGCAAGGGCCAACTTCCCACATAACCAACAGGTACCACCTTTCCCCTGTGGGGAAATCCCCCCACTGGATCAAATCCTAATCTGCTTTAGCCTGATAAACTCTACTAGCTCCACCCTGACCACGCCCTAAGACCCAGTTCCACCACAAAGGTCTGCAGGTCCCAGGTGGGCAGCAGTGTCCCAAGACATTTGCTGAGTGGCCTCAGACCCAGCACTG
>NW_006328336.1:0-314 GCF_000327345.1 Myotis davidii
AGGGGTGCATATATCTTTTCAAATTAGTGGGATTTTTTTCCTTCAGTTAAATACCCAGATGTAGGATTGCTGGGTCATATGAAAGATCTATTTTTAGTTTTTTGAGAAATCTCCATACTCTTTTCCACAGTGGCAGCATCAACTTCAGTCCCACCACAGTGCATAAGGTCTCTCTTTTCTCCTCATCCTCACCTACATGTGCTTTTAACATTTTTATTGTTGTCACTATAACATATGTCCCTAATTCTCCCTGTTCTTTATTCACCTTCACCCAGCCTCCCTCCTCCTTCCCTCTGGCCATCACCATACTATTG
>NW_006328337.1:0-314 GCF_000327345.1 Myotis davidii
TGCATATTCCCTCTTTATTAGATAGGATGCATTTTCCAATCCGCTGC
The DNA here is from genome assembly GCF_000327345.1 of Myotis davidii. NCBI lineage: Eukaryota > Metazoa > Chordata > Mammalia > Chiroptera > Vespertilionidae > Myotis > Myotis davidii. The sequence continues at coordinate 48 of NW_006328337.1, forward strand.
CCACAGCTGATCCATAGGGAAGGACCCTTCCTCCTTCACACTCAGCCACACAGTTTTCAGAACTAGCCCTGCTCACCTTCTCTCCTCCCCTTTGTCAACAGCTAATGTAGATCTTTTCAGAATGACTAATCGCTTTCTCTCCTCTATTTGATGTATAAAAATGCTTGCAAAACCCCAGGACAACAGACAGCTGCCTTTCCTACATAGCTATGCTGCTGGTGGGTTAGACTCCATGCCCAAAACAAGTCTTTTTTCTTTTTTCTTTTT
>NW_006328338.1:0-314 GCF_000327345.1 Myotis davidii
TTTTTAAGGACAAAGTAAAAGTTTTGAAGTAAAGTTTGAGTTTACAAAGCAGAAGATAAACCTATAGTCCTTCTACAAGCTTTGGAAAGAATTCTCTGTAACTCCACAGAATCCTTCGCTTACAAGCAAGAGAAGTATATATAGCTTTATCTGAATTGTTGTTAAATTGCTGTTTGCATTGTTATTTTCTAGTATTTTTTATTACAAACATAGAATTGTTGAGGGTGACGCATGTGTGGGCAGTTCCGGGAATGATGGCAGCAGCTGTGGGGTGTCTGTGGCCTGAAATGGCAACGCCACTTTGAGAACAAGTG
>NW_006328339.1:0-314 GCF_000327345.1 Myotis davidii
AGTTTTCTACTCCTATGGAGTTCACAGGTGGTAACTAAGTTTAAAAGACACCTTGCACTAGTATGTATCATGAGACTGATATCCATTTGGTTGATACCCTTTTAAGTGAATTCATTTTTCCCATTATACATCACAGGTACATTAGGGATGGAAGCAAATGTCCCTGAAACACATAAAATTCATTTTGAAACATAAAAGTCAAAGAAAATAACATTTAAAATAAGTAGATTAAACAGCCATACTGTTCTTTGGTTCTTTTTTGGCCCAGTGTATGAAAATTGTGCATTGGGAGGGAGGGTCCCTCAGCCCGGCCT
>NW_006328340.1:0-314 GCF_000327345.1 Myotis davidii
GAGCAAAGCTGCCAGCTGCAGGAACGGCATCTCGCAGAATGTGCAGGAGGCCATGGGCTGCAGCCACTGTCCGACAGTGCCATCCTCTGCCCAGGTCACAGCCACAGGCATCCCCTCTGGGTGCGGGGTTACCTGCACCTCGGCTTCAAGGTTATGGCCCCCAGGGGGGCAGGGGCAACAGGACCAAAGGGAGCCCAGGGGTGGGGTCCCAGGCTGCGGCCCAGGCCCAGCTCGCACCAGCTCGGGGGCTCATTGACACGAGGGGATGAGGAAAGCCAGCTCTCCTGGTGCCGAGGGCTGTGTGACCTCAAGCC
>NW_006328341.1:0-314 GCF_000327345.1 Myotis davidii
TACAGATTTCCTGTCTAAACCATACACTAGTCAGGGACACTGCATGGCAAAAGCACATGGCATTGTGTTCACAGAATGCAGGTTCCTTGGTTTACACTATCACCCATGAAGTGCAACCACATACAGCACTTCAAGGTCTCCCTGGGGAGAAATGGGTGAAATAGACCTCTGATCTGTTTTTAAAAAAAGTTATTAAGAAACTGGGGTTTAAATAAAGAATGTAGTCAACCAATTATCTTCTGTTTTCTCAACATGTATCACAAAGCAGTGACGTTTGAATATTAAATGGAGCAAGATGTGTCACCTGTGTCTCC
>NW_006328342.1:0-314 GCF_000327345.1 Myotis davidii
TGTTTTTATCCTTTTTTAACAAATTTTCAAAAATAATTTATTGTTGAAAGCATTATATATGTCCCCTTTGTTCCGCCATTAACGTTTCTAGCCTGCCTCCACTCCCTACCCCAGACCTACACCATACTATTATGTGGATCCATTGATAATGCATACATGAATACAAGTTCTTTGATGAATCTCTTCCTCATTGTCGTTTTAATTTGCATCGCTCTAATGAACAGCAACATTGAGCCTTTTTCACACGTTGCTTGGACATTTGCATATTCTCTTTGGAGAAGTGTTTATTAGGGTCTCCTGCCCATTTTTCAATT
>NW_006328343.1:0-314 GCF_000327345.1 Myotis davidii
AAAGAGAGAGAGCACAGCATTTGCAATCTCTGGATGAAAGCTGTTAGCTCCTGCTCAAACCCTCCCTTCCGAGATGGCCACTCAGCACATTTGAAGAGCACCAGCTCACGTAAGTGCTTAAGTCCTCAGAGCACTTAAGGAAATGAAGGAAGGCTTGATCCGCTCTTCAGTCTGAAATAATGAGTCAGAGGGGATTACGGTAAAAAAAAAGAACAAAAGTGGTAAATTTGTTTGTAGTGACAGAAATAAGACTTAAGCGAAGACACTTATGCATGTATCCAATTCCCAGACTAACTGTATTGTTAAAAAAAGAA
>NW_006328344.1:0-314 GCF_000327345.1 Myotis davidii
CTCGTTTTATTCTTCTAACATAAAACTACCTCCACGTTTTTTCTTTACGTGCAGTTACTATCGCCGGTTGTTTTTTCATTTGTTTTCTTTTGTTTTCATTCTTTGATTGCAGAATAATGAAGACAACAGAAAGGCAAGCCTGTTTGAAATACAGGTTGGGAACTTTGTGGAAATTTACACATTGGACTTTTACGCAATCTATGAAACCCACTGAAATGATGACAGAGAAATTTATTCGAAGGCTACGTATCCTAAAAAAATGAGAATTCCACTTCATGTTATCATACTCCTGATTTTTTAAAATTATTTTTAAA
>NW_006328345.1:0-314 GCF_000327345.1 Myotis davidii
TCTCTCCTTCTCCCTCTCCTTCTCCCTCTTCCTCTCTCCTTCCTTCCCTCCCACCCTCCCTGTTAAATCTGACTCTCTAGTTGAGAACACCGTATAACTGTGCCCCCTGCACCCCTCCTTTGCTACCTGCTGCGCTGGAATACGCCTCGGTGCCCTGGCCTCGCACAGGGCCATGCTGCCCCTCTGGGCTGCAGGAGAGCAGGTTTCTGGGCCTTGACCCGCCTTCCTAGGCCTCTTCCATGGGAAGCAGGGTTCAGAGGGCCTCTAGCACCTCCCAGTCCCATCCCAGGTTCCTTAGGGAAAAGTCACTGGGG
>NW_006328346.1:0-314 GCF_000327345.1 Myotis davidii
CAGTGATTGTGTCCATTGTGTGATCATAGCTCTGGGCAGGGAAAGCAACCATAAACATACTTAGAAGTAGCATGTGCCCAGGGCCCTTAAGAGCTTTATCACTAGTTTTCACAACAATGTTTAATTTAGATTTTATATTTTGCATACAAGAGTAATGCTATTAATTGAATATTTGTGTCCCTTCCAAATGCATATGTTCAAATATTAACCCCCAAATGTGATGTTCTTAGAAGGTAGACCTACAGAAGGTGATTAGATTGCCAGGATTGAACCCTCTGCACTATTTACAGTGGCCAAGACATGGAAACAACCAA
>NW_006328347.1:0-314 GCF_000327345.1 Myotis davidii
CCAGGAGAGGTGGCAGCAAGTTGAGTGTTCGCTGTGAGTCTTTATATAAGACTCAGATGAGGTTTTTCATCCTTCATATTCTATGTCCTAGGAGATTGATTTGTGACCAGGGAAAATATTTTCTTTGTTCTCCATCATCTGGAAGACCCTTACTGGGCTGTACCTGGTGACATTCAAAGTGCCTCTGTCTGGCTATGCTAGCTTTCAGGGAAGTTTGTCGGAAGGGGCTCCAGTCCCAAACAGATATTTGTCATCTAAACCTTTGTTACTTGTCAGTGCTATAAAAATCCCATTCCAGTAGCTCCTGCCTGGTG
>NW_006328348.1:0-314 GCF_000327345.1 Myotis davidii
ATTTGTGCACTGGGCCCCTAGTATTATATAAATCATTTGCACGGCATATACTTCCAGCTTCAGTCCCATTGCAAATCTAGTCTCAATATTAATGAACATCTCTCTGCAAAAGTAGCAAAAACATAACCAGAAGTGAGAACAACAACAAAAAAGGCTAACAATGTACCTTCTTCATTTATCCTTAGAGAGTCAACTTTTTTATGTGTGTGTGAGCACCACTTAGTTTGTGTGTGTGACTTGCATCACTTACATGTGAATTATAGATTTTTTTTAGGTAGATGTAGTACCATTTTGGGCAACAGTGACATTTTTTT
>NW_006328349.1:0-314 GCF_000327345.1 Myotis davidii
TCACTGGAGTGTACACCTCAAATTAATATAATATTGTACGTTGATTGTAATTGAAACATTTTAAAAATGACTTTTAAAGAAAGGATCTTATACCATGTTCAAGTGGGATTTAACCTTGGTATACAAGATTACATCAACATACAAGAATCAATTATGTGATACATCACATTAGTAGTATAAAGATAAAAATTAGATGATAATCTCCATAGATGCAGAAATTTTGTGTGTAAATAAAACATTACTCATTAACATTCAATGGAGCAATTACCAATTCAACGTACCAATTACTTACCTTTTCCTGATTTATAATTGTT
>NW_006328350.1:0-314 GCF_000327345.1 Myotis davidii
AGACAAAAACTGTAAAATATAAACTTGATTACATAAAAACTTAAAATTTGATAATATTTAAGGATAAACAGGAAAAGTTTTACATATATGGCCAGAAAGGGTTAATAATGCTAACAAATTACTACATTCACAAATATTTCAACAGAAATATAAGCACAGGATGAGAACAAGTTATTTATTAAAGACATAAAATTACCAATAAACATAATGTTCAACTTTTGCTGGAAATAGAATTAATTTAAATTTAAAATACAAGATGCTATCTTTTACCAAGTAACTAAAGTTGTAAAAGTTATAACTCATTCTTGTAATAT
>NW_006328351.1:0-314 GCF_000327345.1 Myotis davidii
AAGTCCCTGTCCCAGGCAGGGCTCGAAAATGCTTCTCCCCAGGAGAGGTCAGTATGACATCCCACTGGCCACGGCTGCAGCGGGGGACCTGTCACCACGCCCATGCCCAGCACTGTCTCTCTCAGCACCTGCAGCGTCTGGGACAGCAGGTTCCAATACACATTTGGTAAATTATTACGTTTCTAAATCATTGGGCTGCAAACAGTGCATGTGCCCCCCAGGGGGTACACAGGATGTGAAGAGGGCAAGACGACGTGAGAAGCTGTTTCCACTTAATTTCCTGTTTTGTTTTTTTAAAAATATATTTTATTGAT
>NW_006328352.1:0-314 GCF_000327345.1 Myotis davidii
GGACGTTCTCTTTAAGTCAATTATTGTCTGTAGTTTGTGGAAGACAAGAGTTGACTTCATTCATTCATTCATTCACTCGTTTATTCACTCATCAGCTCATTCATTCATTTATTCATTGAACAAATAATTATGGGATGCCTACAATGTGCCAGGCAGTGTGGTAAGCACTTTGCAAACGTTTTCTCATGTAATCTACAACCCTTAAATTAAAGCTGATTTTAAGGTATTGTTATAATTACTCCCACTTTGCCAATATGAGACCCGGAGTCAGGAAGAAGTCAGGTAGTTATAATGAACAATGCTGCTGATGACTG
>NW_006328353.1:0-314 GCF_000327345.1 Myotis davidii
CACCAGTCTATTGTTAATTTGCTGGTAAGATGAGTCCACATTACAGCCATGCCAAAGTGGTAATACCCAACCAAATTATACTTTTGAAAACATTTTTCATGGAAAATAAAGAAAACTCCACCAGTCAGCCATGAAAATCATTGTCTGCCCAGTTATCATCAAAATTAAAAATAGCAGTTAGGCCTTGAGTGAATTTTCAAGGAGGGAGCTGTGTTATCAGTACAGCTCAACAGTGAAGATCCAAAGCGATTTCTGAGGCAGCAAAAACACAGGATTGACTTTTAACAACTAAAGAATAACAAGACAAATAACTC
>NW_006328354.1:0-314 GCF_000327345.1 Myotis davidii
CTTTCTGATCTTACACAGTTAATGATATTTTTGTTATAACAGCTAAAGGAGACTAAGATAGGTGGTAATTAAGTTCAGATAAGGCCATGAAGCTGGGGTTCTCATAAGGAATTAATGCCCTTAGGAGAAGAGACCAGAGCTTTTCCTTCATCTTTTTCTCCCTCTCCTTCTCTCCCTCTCCCATTTGAGGCCATAGTGAGAAGGTGGCTGTCTGCAAGCCAGAAAAGGGGCCCTCCTTAAGAACCAAATCTGTTGGCATCTTTGCCTTAGATTTCCCAGTTTCCAGAACTATGAGAAATAAATGTCTGTTGTTT
>NW_006328355.1:0-314 GCF_000327345.1 Myotis davidii
AGAATATAAGGTTATAGGTGCAGTTGTTGGTGGGATTATTCCAATGCAAATTTTGAGTTAAAAATAGCTTATCTCTCACAACAAACACATTCACAAATATATGTGTATACACACACACAGAAAATATAGTGCCAAAACCCTCAATTCTGATGTTGCTTTGTTCTTTTACTCAAAGGACCGTAAGTCAAAAGAGCTGGAAAAAAAATGCAATGCTTCTAACTTCTGATTGTGACAAAACCTTGCACATGCATAATAAAATTTCATTATTTTCTTCACTGAAACACATTTGTTTTTGTGTGTGTGTGTGTGTGTGT
>NW_006328356.1:0-314 GCF_000327345.1 Myotis davidii
CCCCTCTGATGAGCACAAACTCAGATCCTCACATTCACATGTCCGTTCTCCTTCATACCAGTTAGGCTCCATTTCTCCTGCTTTTCCCTTGTTCTGTCATATACACAGGCCTTCCCTCCTCATCTGTCTGTCCCATTTCTAGCAGCATTACCCAGATACACTCTTATTTTCTTTCTTTCACACTATCATTTTCAGACTCACCCATGTACACATGAATTCCATAAATGATCCACACAGGTAACCTAACATGCCCTGAAGGAAATGAATTTTCATCTGTTGTGTGTCTAACCATATGGCTCTTCAGCAACCAGGCC
>NW_006328357.1:0-313 GCF_000327345.1 Myotis davidii
TCTTCATCATCCTTATATTCCCATGACATAGTACAGCGCCTTGAATAGGGTGTGTTCTCAGTAAATGTGGAGCTGAGTTGTACTTTTAGACTTTCCGGCGTGTATTCTGAGCTGTGCTGTATTTTAGGGATGGGGCACAGGTGAAGGGAGATCCTGCTGTCTGGCCTTTGTTTATTTTGCACATGTGATGTAATAAGTGAGGGGATATTATTACCTCTAATTATAACATTCTTTGGAAGCTACTCAGAGGTATATGAGGACTACGATTTACATTATCTTGTGACAGAAATTACTTATGTCAAAGGAGTATTCA
>NW_006328358.1:0-314 GCF_000327345.1 Myotis davidii
TATAAAACTATCAATGATATCTAAGAAAAGTTTATGCCTACAAAAACCCTAAAGATTGGAAATGAAACAGCACAGTACTTAAAAAACATATGTCAAGAAAGAAAATTACATGGAAAATATTTTTAAAATTAATGATAATGAAAAGTGTCAATATGTGTGAGATGTAGCTAAAACGGACTTTACCAAAAAGTTATAGTTTAAAAGCTTATGGGAAAGAAGCAAACTTTAAGATGAATAGTTGAAGATAAAAAAGAACAAATGAAACTCAATGTTAAAAGTAGAAATAAAATAATAGAACTAAAAGCAGAAAGCAA
>NW_006328359.1:0-314 GCF_000327345.1 Myotis davidii
GCAAATTTCTACATTACCCCAGGGGCTATTTCTAGTAGAAGAAGGGAGAACTCCAAGGAATAGATTAATTTAATTAAACTTAAAAAAATGAAATGACTCAGAGGATGGATTTTTTTTTTCTATTCTAAGTTGCCTGAACACATCAGGGCCAGAACAATAGCAAACAGATTTATTGCATTTTCTCTGCTTTAAGTCAATAGGTTGACTTTTCACAGTTTTTCAAGAATTGCAATATGTCCCACTAACACCAATAACTTAATTCAGGAATTGGTTTGCTCTCAAAAAATGCCTGCATAGTAATAGCACCTTTTTTT
>NW_006328360.1:0-314 GCF_000327345.1 Myotis davidii
ATTCTCATTTTAATGTATATATTTAGCTAAATGTGCTATGCTGAATTTGTCAAATGCATAATAAATAGAATGATTTGTAGAACAAATTTTACACATTTATATATTCTGATTTCATAACTTAAATACATAAAAATATAGGAATCCAAAAGACCCTACTGAGAAATGCAAATTAATTCCTGATATTGGGTAAGCCATTACTGTAAGAGATGGTAAAGTTTGTTCTCATAGTATTTTAAAATATTTTCCTTTAAATCTGTGTTACTTCATTTATTTTTCTTAGTAAATCAATTTTGTTACAGATAATTCTCATCATA
>NW_006328361.1:0-314 GCF_000327345.1 Myotis davidii
GCATGTGCCCCACATTGGGAACCACTGGTTTAGGCTAATCTGCCACAGGGACATACTGAGCAAGGTCTTCATTCTTGTTGCATGAGAAGGACAATTGCATCCTGAGCCAGGAAGTGAAAATGCAAATGTTTTATGAATGTGAGGGAAGTCCTGATGGGTTCTGCAGACAATTTTGTTTGGGATTCTAATTTTGTAGGCTTAAGATCATCTGTTCTAGTGAAGGATAGCTCTTGGGTGTTCCTGACATCAGAATTATAGACATGAAAATACCGGTAAATTAAAATATTTAACAGGGGGTGATTTTGGGAAATAAA
>NW_006328362.1:0-314 GCF_000327345.1 Myotis davidii
GCTTCTAGTTTATTTATAAATTATATGAATGGTAAGTGAAATCATTTATTTATACAAATATCCTCTAAGCAGCAATCCCTGAAAGAATTACTATTTTTTGGTCTCAGTCTTCAAAATGGATTACAGCCTAAATTCAGCAGAGACACAAAATATAAAGAATGAGAAATCTATGCTGAAACTGACTGGAATGGCTCAATGTCAACATATGAACCCAGAAGTCTCAGCTCAATTCCTGGTCAGAGAACATACCTGGGTTATGGGCTAGATCCTCTGTAGGTGCTTGCAGGAGGCAGCCAATCAATAATTTTCTCTCA
>NW_006328363.1:0-314 GCF_000327345.1 Myotis davidii
GTTTATTAAAGCTGGGGACAGTTAAACAAGGAAAGGCTTAGCATAGAAGAAGTGGGGGTGGGGAGATGGGGGGGGGAGGGGACTAGCCTGGGCTGCCCTAGCTCGCTGGGAAGTCAGAGAAAAGAGAGCCTTGGGATCAGGTTCAGAGGTTGGCCTGGGAGGAGCTGTCACTGCCCACTGCCCATGGCTTCCTGGTTGCAAGCCTCATGGGGTCCTTTAGGATTAAGGACACACATGCCTGTGGGGGAAGAAGCCAGGAAAGGGAACGCAGGGGCTGCTTCCCAGAGGGAGAGCACACCTGGGCCCTTTGTCTT
>NW_006328364.1:0-314 GCF_000327345.1 Myotis davidii
TTTGCCAATGATACATCTGGTAAGGGGTTAATAACCAAATACATAGGGGACTCATAAAATGTAATACCAAAAAAGCAAACTGAAAAAGGTGCAGGACCTGAACAGACATTTCTCCAAAAAAGATATATGAAATACACATATGAAAAGATGCTCAACATCACCAATCAGGGAAATTCAAAGTAAAGCCTCAGTGAGATTACCTCACCTGTCAGACTAGCTATCATCAGTAAATCAATAACCAGCAAGTTTGTTGAGAATGTGAAGAAAAGGGAATCCTTGTGCACTATTGCTGAGATTGTAAATTGGTGCAGCCA
>NW_006328365.1:0-314 GCF_000327345.1 Myotis davidii
TCCAAATCTCCTTTAACCTCTACTATTTGTTTTTCCTAGCTCTTTTGGCCATCCAATATACTACACAATTTACTCATGTGTTATATTTAGTATTTATGGTCTGTTCCATCTTTGGTAGTACAGCATCACCAGAACAGTGATCCGTGTCTGTTCTATTCAACAGTGCATCTAAAACAGTTCCTTATTATATCCTGAGCCAATACATGGATTTATGATGAGCAGATAATGTGTATTAAGAACAAAGAGCCTGACATTGAGTCACTTATTTAAATATATCTAACTTCATCCTGTTAAACATAAAAGATCATGCATAA
>NW_006328366.1:0-314 GCF_000327345.1 Myotis davidii
GACGCTCAGCCACTGAGCCACACCGGCCGGGCCGAAATGATTTTTTTAAATGCATCCGTTCAACAAATATTTATGAGTGCCACGCTGGGCAATGGAGACACTGTGGGGACCAGAGAGTCGTCCCCACTGTCAAGTGAGAAAGGACAATCAGAGGAAATTATTGCCTCGAGAAGCAGTGGTGCCGGAGCTGCTGTGAGGAGGAAGGGGAAGCTTAGGGCACTCCTGGAAGCGGCAGGAGGACCCAAGGGCTCAGGGTGTCCAGCAGCCTCGCTGAGGAAGCCGCGTTTAAACAGAGACCAATCTGTACTTTGGAA
>NW_006328367.1:0-314 GCF_000327345.1 Myotis davidii
GGAGAACACTGCTTCTAATATTTCTAATCTTGGCTCCAATCCATGAGGGAGCTGTTTCCCATTTCATGGAAAAATCACCATCTTAATGATCGCTGCTCGGGGCTGCCTTATGAACTAACGGGGGCATAGAGACTCAACTCTCAATGTTTGGCAAGGTGATTCCAGCCATTTTACCTCCCCCAAGAAGCAATTTGGCATCAAGTGGCTCACTATTAACTTTTATCCAGTTAACTAATTTATAAAAATGACAGCCAATCAAACTTTGTTTGGGGTTAGAACAGCAGTTCTCAACCTATGGGTCGCGACACCTTTGG
>NW_006328368.1:0-314 GCF_000327345.1 Myotis davidii
ATGACAACAAACAACCTAATCTCAAAACTCATCATTTCCTGAATACATAGGCTCCTTCCTTCCTTTGCCAATGCATACCTTTACCTCTCTCTAGAATCCCTCTCCCATCTTATCACCCAGACAAACTCCTGCTCAACCTGCAAGATTCAGCTCAAGTATAACTTCTCTTGCCCTTATTGCTGCCAAGTACTGTATTTAAATGATCCTGTTTATGTGAGCCAAACACATTTCATACTTACTCACATTGCATTGTAGTTCATGATAAATTATATTTTTGTTTCCAAGTTTTTGTTCTCTGAGATTCTTTATCCTTA
>NW_006328369.1:0-314 GCF_000327345.1 Myotis davidii
CTCAAAAGGTTCACCATCACTGGCCTAGGACAACAGGCACTCTTGTTTCTGCTGGTGGAGGTTTAAATTATAGAACAATCTGACCATAGCTACTAAAATTTAAAATCTTCATATTTTTACTCGTAATTTTATGTGTAGGAATTCAACCATCAGTGGGTACACTCAAAAGTGCACAGATTTTATGATACATTTCTATTTATTTATTACTTATTTATTGCTTATAGTAGTAGAAATAATAAACAGACCAAACATGCAATAGGGAGTAACATAATAAACTATGGTCTGCCACACCAGTGAAATAAGCTATACTGTTT
>NW_006328370.1:0-314 GCF_000327345.1 Myotis davidii
AAAATATCCTCAGGTGAGGGTTAACAAAAAAACAACAAAAACTGATAATAATCTAGAGAGGACTCAAGAACAATAGTTGAAGAAAAGCAGCTGTAGCAAAATGAATTTTGAGGTGTGTGGATTCCTGCAGGCTAAAATAATTTGGGCACCTGACATGGAAACTAGGGACTAGGAAGGTACTTTCCAATAAATTATATGCAAATAGCCTTGTGACACTATTTTATTGCTACTTGCTTATTCCCTGAGAAGGAAGAGTACAGTCCAACATCAAAAAGCTAGCTGACACAGACAATTGGGTGGTGAAGGCCTGGGGT
>NW_006328371.1:0-314 GCF_000327345.1 Myotis davidii
GACCCACAAGTTGAGAACTGCTGGTCTAGTGTAATGGTTAAGGGCAGACTCCAAATGCCTAGTTTGAACCCCAGCATTTGAAGCCACTTACTGGCTCTGTGACCTTGGGCAAGTTAATTAACCTCTTTTGGCCTCCATTTTCTTGCCTGTAAAATGGGGATAGTAACAGTTCCAGTGTCATCAGGTTGCTCTGAGAATGAGAGGAGTCATTGTGTACAAGCTGCACAGTGTCTGCACACAGCCAGTGCTCAGTAAGTGTTAGCTCTAGAGCATCACTGTTGAGCCAGTGCTGCTCAACCTTAACCTCGAGTGCC
>NW_006328372.1:0-314 GCF_000327345.1 Myotis davidii
GTCACTTTGGCTTTTATCAGTTTATATCAAGTTATATAAATTTGCTTGGGTTATTGTCTGATCCACCTCTGAAATATCATTATCAAAAATGTGTCTCTCAGATTATATTCTATTCTTCCAATGTGTTTATTGAAAAACCTCTACCACTGTGACTCTTTGATTTCATCAAGATCGCGAATACATATAGTATACCACTTTATCATTATTAATCAGACCTCTCTCATGTTCATTTTTCTTTAGCCTATAATTCATATTTTATCATCATTAATTTTTCTTCGTAAAGCCTACCAAATTTATTTTATTTCACATAGATG
>NW_006328373.1:0-314 GCF_000327345.1 Myotis davidii
CTCCCCTCCCTTCCCTTCCCTCCTCTCTTTTCTCATTTTTGGTTCAGTTGTACTATAGTATTATAATAAAAACATATCTACTAGGTCTGGGCAGAAAGTTTTATATATATGTAAATGATTGGAAAAAACCCCCACAGTATTTCATGACATGTAAAAATTATATGGAGTATAAAATTCAACTTTCAGTGTCCATGTACAAGGTTTTATTGAAAGAGCCACACCCCATTATTTACATATTATCTATGGTTGCTTTGTTGTTGTAACAGCAGAGCTGAGTAGTTATTACAGACCATATGATCTGAAATCCTAAAAAA
>NW_006328374.1:0-314 GCF_000327345.1 Myotis davidii
ACAGTGGAAACAAGTTCACAAACAGGTGGTTGATAGTGCTTATGAGGTGATCAAACTGAAAGGCTATACATCCTGGGCCGTTGGCCTATCTGTGGCAGATTTAGCAGAAAGTATGATGAAGAATCTTGGGTGGGCACATCCAATTTCCACCAAGATTAAGGATCTCCATGGAATAAAAGATGACATCTTCCTTAGTGTTCCTTGCATCTTGGGACAGAATGGAATCTCAGATGTTGTGAAGGTGACCCTGATACCTGAGGAAGAGGCCCGTTTGAAGAAGAAAGAGTGCAGATACACTGTGGGGGATCCAGAAA
>NW_006328375.1:0-314 GCF_000327345.1 Myotis davidii
TTTGTGTCCTAACATGTGATCTGTCTTTGAGAATCTTCTATGTGTACTTGAGAAGAATATATTTTGCTGCTTTGGGATAAAATGTTTTGTAATATCAATGAAATCTATCCAATCTAATATGTCATTTAAGGTTCCTGTTTCCTTTTTGGTTATTGTCTGGAAGATCTATCCATTGAAGACAGTGGGGCATTAAAATCCCTTACTATTATTGCATTGCTATTGATCTCTCTCTTGATGTTCATCAAGATTTTCTTTATATATTTAGGAGCGCCTATATTGGGTACATTTACACTGAGTGGCCAGATTATTATGAC
>NW_006328376.1:0-314 GCF_000327345.1 Myotis davidii
TTTTGGCTGGACAATATTTATAGTCATTGCTGTCTTTGAAAATATAATTTTATGCTATACCTGTGTTTTTCAAACAGCTTATTTTATAATTTCTTTCATGGGTATATTAATGATGCTTTTCAAGGGCTTACATCATGGTGTTTATTTAAAAAGTGGCTTTGCAAAAAATATAAAACACAGTATAGTATTAGTAGGTGACGTATTGTGCCATCCAGAATCTCCTTCGGGAATGAAGGGCATATTGTTTCAGCTGCTGGGTGTGCTATCAACTTCCAGCTCACAGTTATCAACCAGTTATCTTTACAATTGCGTCA
>NW_006328377.1:0-314 GCF_000327345.1 Myotis davidii
ATCTACCTTTAAGATATTGTAAGATACACCTGGTAAATTTAGATATAAAAATGTGTCAAGAGTATATTCTGATTTGATCTTAAAATAATACTACTTGGTATATTTGAGCATCAAGGTAGAAGGAAGCATAAAACACTCAAGGGAAAAAAATACTCTTTCTTTGGAGTACACCCTATCGAGGAAGGAGATCAAGAGTCTTCAAGAAATTAGGTCTGTTGTTCCCCAATTTTCACTTTTTCCCCACTAGTTCCAACTTTTTTAAAATATATTTTTATTGATTCAAGAGAGAGGAAGGGAGAGGGAGAGAGAGAGAA
>NW_006328378.1:0-314 GCF_000327345.1 Myotis davidii
AACTGACGATTGCAGAGAATCTAGTCAAGCTATTGCGGCACGGAGCAGAGGAGGCAGCACGGAACTAACCTAGCTGTCATGGCACATGCTTCACTCCTAAACGTCTTCCCTCAGAGGGGCCTTCTCTGCACACAGGACTGGTTTTCCAGGCCTCTCCCTCTCTCTTATCCAAGTTGCTCAAGCTAGTTTTGGTCTCTCCCCAAAGGATCCAGTAAGAAAATAGAAAGCTTTTGTGGCAGCAAAGGAGATAAGGAATACACAGAAGCAGGGAGTTTGGAGACACTCTCCTGGTATTGATTTAGATAAGAAGTCTC
>NW_006328379.1:0-314 GCF_000327345.1 Myotis davidii
CTCAGAGGGAAGATGGGGTGGGAAGGGATTAACCGAAGAACCATGTAAGCAAAAGCCATGGGCACAGGACTGATAGAAGAGGGGTGCATGAGGACATAGAGTGGACACCCCACTAGGTAAGACGCTGTGGTCAGGACTCAGAGGCAATGGGAGACTTCATCAAGACCAGATCACAACCTTGAAGTCATGTTTAGTTTGGAGCTGGTTGGATTTTGTATGAAATAACCTAGACTAGTGACCCTAAAGTAAGGCCCTTGAAGGAAGGCAGAGTATACCACCAGAAAATATGCCGCTTTGGCATAAAGATTATTTTG
>NW_006328380.1:0-314 GCF_000327345.1 Myotis davidii
AGGAAGGTTGAGAACCACTGCTCTAGACTAACAGAAGTTGGTATCCAAGAATACGTTAGACCTTCCAGTGAGAATTCTTCAAGGCCTTTCCAAACCTGCTTTTCATATGAAAACCAATGGTTCTAGGCCTTACAATGAGTAATCAGCTTGTGACCTGGTGTTCTCAGGGTACATATTTGTCGATCCAAAGATAAAGATCACATATTTAAAAGCTGACAAACTCAGTTGAGAAGATGTAATTCTAAACTCATTCAGGAAAGCTAAATGCAAACAGAACATTTTACTTGGGAATTAGGGACTTATTACAGCCCTAA
>NW_006328381.1:0-314 GCF_000327345.1 Myotis davidii
TTCCAGGTCAGATTTCCCCTCTGCAGCCATTTCGTTCAGGATGAGAAAGAAAGAGTCTGTCCTGTGCCTCCCCACTCAGGTCTTACTTTGTTGGTATGTTCATTCTGTTCGTTAGATTTCACAAGGGAGTGAGGTCAAGTGGTACTTGTCTTTCTCACATGGCTTGTTTCACTCAGCACAGTGCTCTGCAGGTCCCTCCATGCTGTCCTTTTTACAGCTGCATGGTGTTCCCTGGTGTAACTGTCCCACAGGCTGACATACCTCGATGTGGGGGTGGGGGGCGAGGAGAGATAAACCAAAGACCTTATATACTT
>NW_006328382.1:0-314 GCF_000327345.1 Myotis davidii
AAAAAAAAAAAAAAAGCATGTCTTCAGACTTAAAAGGCTCTGTAGGTGAGGCAAAACTTTAGGGTCTCTGATTGGGCCGGGGAATTAATTGATAAGAGAGATTAACAGGAGAAAAACATACAGATGTTTACACGGACATGGGAGCCCCATACAAAAATGAAGACCCAAACAGGAGATAGGCCCAAGGGTGTATATACTGGATTGAACAGAGACAGACAATTGTGGAAAAGTAACTAAAATACATGGGGAGACTAACGGGAGATGAGTTATTTTAACAAGCTCTCTTTGTATAAGTTTCTCTTTGCCTTGACTCC
>NW_006328383.1:0-314 GCF_000327345.1 Myotis davidii
GGGGGTTGGGTAGGGGGTGGAGCCAAAGTCAGGAGCAAGGTGAGGCTGAGTTGACCTTATGGGTCAGGGAGAGGCTGAGGGTCAAAAGCTAAGATGAAGCTGAAAGGATCAGGATTAGACCAAAGAAGACGACAGAGGCTGGGGTCAGGGACAAGAATCAGAGTGGGGCTGGGGTCAAATCAAGGTCAAAGTGGATCAGGATGAGGGCAGAGGGTCAAAGGTTGAGATGCTATTGAGGGGTCAGGTGTGTCAGGGTGAGTACGGTGAGGTCAGCCCTGGGGATTAGTGGTTTGGGCTGGGTCGGGGTTCAGGGC
>NW_006328384.1:0-314 GCF_000327345.1 Myotis davidii
GATGCAAACTGGTTATCTTCTACACTGCCTGAATAAGAAAAAATAATGTGTGTCTTATTAAGCTTGGGTTGCTTCCGATTTTTCAGTCATGGACACTCATGGGATCTCATTAAAGCTGTTAATCTCCCTCCCAAGAATCTGTCATATCTAAATACATACACAAATTTCCAACAACTTTAGGAGGTTCTCAGGTCATAGGAAGTCTATATAGGAAGTCCACTTTGGACCCATAGCCAACAGTATGAACTACTACACTGAGGAGGTTGCTCCAAGTCCTTCTTCAAGTCTAGGGAAGACAGTTTTTCTGAAAGAAA
>NW_006328385.1:0-314 GCF_000327345.1 Myotis davidii
TATTGTGTGTGTGTTTGTGTTTTAAAATCACACAATGCCTCATTTTTTCTCCTTGACTTGTGCTTTCTCCTATCCACATGCTCCCTAAAGATAACTGCTCTAGATGAGGCTGAATCCTTTATGTCACCCTCATCTTCCTATTCTATGGGATACAATATTTTATTCGGGTCAGCATCTTTGAAACAAGAGATGACCGGGTCAAAATCAGTGGTTCCCTCTAGGCTTACAAAGACATTTTAATCCAACTTAATACCTATTAATAAAGGATATTGATAAACTGTACTTTACTAAATTTAAGAACATCTACTTAAAAA
>NW_006328386.1:0-314 GCF_000327345.1 Myotis davidii
ACTAATTCCCAGAGCCTGTGAATGTTCTTTTATTGATGGAATTAAGAACCTCAAGATGGGATCATCCTGGACTATCTAGGTGGATCCTACATCCTATGACAAGTGTCCCCATAAGAGACATTCAGAGATGACACATATAAAGAAGAGGAGAAGGCCATGTGAAGAAGGGAGAGATTGGAGTGAGGAGCCACAAGCTTAGGAAGCTGGAAGAAGCAAAGAATGTCAACACCTTGATTTTGGACTTCTGGCCTCAAAAATGTGAGAGAATACATTTCATTTTCTTTAAACCACTAGGTTTGTGGTAATTTGTTACA
>NW_006328387.1:0-314 GCF_000327345.1 Myotis davidii
GAGGAGGAGAGAAGTGACAGCTCCACACATCGCCGAGATGGACCAGGAGGACCCTCTACTTTTCTGCCCTGGAGGGAAAGGATCTTTCCTATATATGAGGAGCCAGGGCTCAGTACCCAATGGCGGGTCAGTCAGGATCCCACTCAGGTTGCCATAATTTCCAGGAGACTGTTTCCCATCCTGAATAAGGCATAAGCCTTACCCTGTCCAAGGGCAGAAAGAATGTGTGACAAGGTACGAAATCAGAGCGCTCACCCATCCCCACTTGTAAGAGGAAGATAGCAGGTAAATGCAACATGGTAAAGAGTGGGGTG
>NW_006328388.1:0-314 GCF_000327345.1 Myotis davidii
GTACTGTGGGTAGAGATTTTATATAGGTATTATGCATCCTGTGATGAGTTAGACTTACCCAGGGAAACAATACTTATTTGAATGCATAATCTTATTTACTTTTCTTATTTTATTTCAGTTATAGTATATTATTTTTCTGAAAAACAGAGCCCTAGCTTTTGCAGAATTGCTACATAATAAACTGATTTGAAGTTACTCAGTTCATATTTCTGAGTCTCAGCTGTGTGTGGGGTTTTTGTTAATCTTCACCTGATGATATCTGATGATATTTTGATATTTTCCTATTGATTTTTGGAGAAAGTGGAAGGGAGAGG
>NW_006328389.1:0-315 GCF_000327345.1 Myotis davidii
GGTTTGGGCCTAATAGGTGTGTTTTCATGCAGGTATTTGGGAATTTGGTGGGAGAAACAGAAACCACTGGGAATGGCCAGACAAAGTATACCAAGCATGTACGGTCACATGATCAGTTATCTGGGGGGGTTTGTTGTGGGTTTTGTGTTCTCTCTTTGTCTTTTCTCTTTTCCTGTCTTGGTCTTGTCTCACTGGTCTCAGGGCACGGGACCACATTGTGAAATTCCACTTTGTCTTTTTTTCAGATGTTGAACAATGAACCAAGTGCTGTTTTTAATGGGCTAGGAAATTGTTCAGGCTTTTCTTTTCTTTTTC
>NW_006328390.1:0-314 GCF_000327345.1 Myotis davidii
AAGTTCAACAGTAGTACCTTTTCGGTCTGGGCTTTTCTTTGTGGGAAGTTTTAAAATTATTAATTCAGTCTGTTTACTTGTTAGAACTATTCAAATTATACATTTCTTCTCCAGTCAGTTTTGGTAGCTTGTGTCTTTCTCAGAATTTGTGCATTTCAAACTGGTTGTCTAATCTGTGGGCAGTTATTCATAGTAGCCCCCTGTATTCTTGTTCGTTGCTGTGCAGTTGGTAGTAATGTCCCTTCTTTAATTCCAAAGTTTGAGTCTTCTCCTTTCTGCTCTTACGCTTTCATTTCAGCCTGAAGGATTTCCTT
>NW_006328391.1:0-314 GCF_000327345.1 Myotis davidii
TTTTTTTAACTCACGTCTCCCTCTACCCTCCACCCCCAACCACATTGTCCCTCTCTCTGTTCCAGCCCACCGGTCAGGTATTCCTGTCCCATCCCTCCTGCCCTGCCTGCCTGTCCTCGCACCCCACCCCCAGCATGCAGGCGGACATGCCAAGCCAGGTTGGCAATGCCAGGACGCATCTAACGAAGCTGGGAATAAACGTAACAAGCAAGCAGCAGTAACATGACAGGGCCCGGTGCCCAGGGCCTGGCGAGCCACCCACGCCGGCTCGTTCTCCTCCTGACAATGTGTCATGACGGCGTAGCTGAGTCACC
>NW_006328392.1:0-314 GCF_000327345.1 Myotis davidii
AAAAAATCACAAAGAGTACCTGATTCATATTGCATACTCAGTAAATGTTTGTTAACTTACAATAAAATAAAACCAGCAGGAGTTTATATTAGGTTTTTCATATAAAATATATGCCATGAGGTCTTATGTCCTTGTCAGATTTGGCTCTGAACTTTCTAGCAGTCTATGCAAAAAGGGGAATGCAATCAACAGAAGAATCTGTAATGCCAATGGAATAAAAACAAACTGGATGCTCAGGAGAAGCCTGGCTGTTTCTAGGGATATAATAACTATTTCCAGAATGAAGGAATGATAATGGAATTTGAGAAGAATTT
>NW_006328393.1:0-314 GCF_000327345.1 Myotis davidii
GGGGGGCGGGCGGGGTCACTTCACAAGAAAATGGAACAATAAAAATATCAGGAGATCAGATATTTAAGCATTCAAAGTAATTGATGCTGAAGAAAAAGTATGACAGACTAGAATTATGTCCATACAATCTGCTGCCCAGGAGTTAGGACGTCCCCATAGCCCTGGTGCAAAATTCTGAGTGTTTGTTACTGATGCAGTCACACACAGTGGTTCCTATTCATTTACCAAACACCCACATGCTCAGAGCCGCTGGTCTCTGCGTCCCTACCTTCCGACAGCAGAGGGAAGATCTGATTTTCATCTCATTAGGTGAC
>NW_006328394.1:0-314 GCF_000327345.1 Myotis davidii
TTATTTTTAAATTGCCAGTGTGCATCATATGTGCTGGCCGGTCAGTTGGTCAGTCATTCAGATAGACAGATAGTTGGTTACTTAGCCTTTTATATATATAGATCTTTGTCATTCTTAAGATAGGTTGGATATGTTTGCACATCAAACCATTTATCAAGAGCTAAGACATTCTGTGTTATGGAGTTAATGAAAAGAAAAATTGATTTATATAGTGCTTCTAATAAAAATTAAATTTAATTCTCAATTATTAATAGTTCACAAAGTTAATTTATTCACAAAGTTAATCAATGGGCACACATTTATTGTTACTGTGT
>NW_006328395.1:0-314 GCF_000327345.1 Myotis davidii
AACCACTTGGCCCCTTTCCTCTAGCCAGAGAAGTGAGAGAGACTCCCTCTGCCCCGGACTCCTCTGACCTGGAGGACAGGGGCACAGGGAGGGGTCGCTGCAGGGGACGGGGCAGGGCTGACTCCAGGGGCCATCTCAGGAGGCCACCCAGGCAGATCCTCCCCATGGCAGGGCCTGCAGACAACTCCTTCCTGGGCTAAACACGGGCGAGTGGTTGTGGAACCACCCAGCCCCAGCAGCACGCTTTCAAGCACAGGACAGGCCTGGCTGCTGCAGGACAAGCCCTCCCACCATTGAGGACAAAGCCCAGAGAC
>NW_006328396.1:0-314 GCF_000327345.1 Myotis davidii
AAGGTTCGCCATCACTGGGATAGAGACTTGGGGGTCTCAGAACCGCAGACCCGGAGTCCGGGACTGTCCTTTCTTTATCCGAACTCCTTGAGGAACTTGACCAGGTGTTGGGCTCACCCTCTGCCCCAGCTCCGCGTCCCAGAGGCCAAGCCACACGCATGGACACGGCACCATGACTTCTTTGTCATTCGGCTTAATTTTCAGTTCAATGTTGGGAGGCAGATTGGAATGTGTGGGAGGGGTGCAGACAGCCCCAGGAACCCTGGGTGCCCAGCCTGCCCCAGTCATGGCCCTCGACCTGCCCGCTGCCTGTA
>NW_006328397.1:0-314 GCF_000327345.1 Myotis davidii
TAGGCTTTTATATATATAATTGAAGACCAACAGAGGAAACAGTTGCAGTTATTGAATATATCAGATGTCATAGAAAAATTATCATTAGAAATGGCTCAGATTTCAATGTGCTTATCTACCACCTGGGATTTTGTTATAATGCAGATTCTGATTCAGCAGATCTGGAGCAGGCATGAGATTCATTTCCAGCTATAGCTCTTAGGTGATACTAAAGCTACTGATCCACAGATCACACTGGGTTAACAATGTCTTAACAGCAAAATTTCCCATAAAATAGGAAGATAATATAAGCAAAAACAACAACAACAAAAAAA
>NW_006328398.1:0-314 GCF_000327345.1 Myotis davidii
GTAGAAATTAATAAAATAGAAAATCACAAAAGGAACTCAAACAATTATATCCCAAAGTCATAAATAATGATCAACAGAACTAAAAGATGACTCATTGGAAAGAAAAATGAATTAGATATTCCTAGAAGTGGGGTAAATAAAACCGGGAGGATGAAGTAAAAGACAGTACAGAATTGGGCGTGAAATCAAAGAACCCACATTAGAAGCTTCTTAATTTGTAAGAGAACATAATGCACAAATATTTATCAGCAAATTTGCAAGGATAAGTGACATAATTTTCTCAAAAGATTAAAGTATGTAAATCAGCCCTGGCC
>NW_006328399.1:0-314 GCF_000327345.1 Myotis davidii
TAATTAGCATATTATGCTTTTATTATTACTGATTATTATTGATGTGATGGGCCTATTCCTTCTTTAAGAGTTTTGCACTTATGGTTCTCTATACTTAGAACTTTTTCTGCCCTATATGTACTTATCTAACACATTTCTTCAAATTGTTCCTTATGTGTATCTTTTTTATTAGGCTCACTATGGTTACTTTGTTTAAATTTAATTCCCCCCATTCCTGATCCTCAATACATCTGATTGCCCCTACTTTTCCTTACACTTTTCCCATAGCAATTATCAAACTCTTTTCTTTAAAAAAAATATATTTTATTGATTTT
>NW_006328400.1:0-314 GCF_000327345.1 Myotis davidii
AGGCAAGTAATAACAAGTGTTGGAGAGGTTGTGAAAAAGGAGGAATCCGCATTCACTGTTGTGGGAATGTAGACAGGTACTGCCGCTATGGAAAATTTGGGTAGCTGCCTGGCTCCAAATTGCAAAGCTACTTCCTGTAAAAAATATATGAGAAGGTTGCTTCTCCTCTAGATAAAGTTAAGTAACTAACACAAATGGTCACCCTCAAATACTGGATAAATTTAGGAGGTCTTATCATATCCTCTTACTGGAGGACAAGTTATCATTTATCTTGAAGACATGTATATAATGGATTGTATCTCCTTGGCATAAAA
>NW_006328401.1:0-314 GCF_000327345.1 Myotis davidii
GTCTGAAGCTGTTACCCAGTACACTGGCTCTGGGACTCCCAAGAGGTGCATGACAAGATCAGCCATTGCTTCTATTTTGCCTGGGGCCACCGGCATAAGCTACAATGTGATTTGCAGATAGCTGCTACTTGTGCTGGGCTTAGAGGTGCCCAGAAGAGGCCAAGTTACGAACAAAGGCTGGTGGCAGCTAATTCTGGACCTAGGGCCATTTAGCAAGATGTACAGGGGCATTCACAGGCCAGATGCTTCTTGTTTGAGAGATTTTATGAAATTCTGAAGCCTGAGCCAAGACAGGCCATTTGTATGGAAAAGAC
>NW_006328402.1:0-314 GCF_000327345.1 Myotis davidii
ATTATATTGAACTTTATCTCACTTAGTATATTTTTCTAAAATCCCAAATTTTCTTTGGAATTTTGGACTCTTTGATTACTGAGATACTTAGTTAATAACCAATATTTAACTTGGGACTTTTAAAAATCTTTAAATTTTTAAGTCTAATTTCTAACAGGTTAGCCTTCCACAGTTTCATGGACGCTGACAGAAGACACAAGACTCCTGGTTTTGAGACAATATTACTCCCAGAAACCCCAGCATTTTACACTCTGCAAGTAACCAATGCCCAAAAGTGACCCAAAGAAAGTCAGATGATATCTGCATGGTACACA
>NW_006328403.1:0-314 GCF_000327345.1 Myotis davidii
TTGAACATCTTTTCATGTGCTTATTGGCCATTTCTATATCTTTGGAGAAATGTCTACTCAGATCCTTTGTTTTTTATTTGGGTTCTTCTTTTGTTGTTGAGTTCTAAGTCTTCTCTATGTATTCTAGCTATTAATCGCTTACCAGATACATAATTTACAAATATTTTCTCCATTCTCTGGGTTGCCTTTAACTCAATTGACTTTTAATTAAATTATTATTTGATTGATTTTAGAAAGAGAGAGAGGAAGGGGATGAGAAAGAGAGAGAAACATCGACTTTTTTGTTGCACTTATTTATGCATTCATTGGTTACT
>NW_006328404.1:0-314 GCF_000327345.1 Myotis davidii
AAAGTCAGAAGAGTGGTTGGTTTTGCTTGCTGGTGTGGCGACAGGAAGAGGGCACCAAGGGGAGCTCCTGGGGGCATGGCTAATGTTCTTTCTTCTTATCTGGATGCTAATTACAAGAGTTATTCTGTGGTTGAAAATTCATCAAGCTGCACACTTGATTTCTCACTTTTGTGTGGACATATTTTACATCAGCATAAAGTTAAATAATGGGACCAAATTGGCATGTCAATAGTTATTAGAATTTATGGACACTTCTGCTTCTAGATTCAAAAACATACCTGGAGTTAGACTGATTTGGATCCATAGCATGTGGA
>NW_006328405.1:0-314 GCF_000327345.1 Myotis davidii
TTCACATCATTTTCAATGATTTTCAGGGCTTGTCATGTGACCTAAGTTTAAAAATAAGCTCTGTAAGAGTCAACTTTGCTCTTATAATAAAATAATCTGGTTGCCTTTTTGGTCTTTTCTGAATTATGGAAGATGAGTTAAAAACATAACTTAATCCTAAACCATGGCTCAAAAAAATGCTTTTCTCAAGAAAGATAGAATTTGAGGGGGGTAGGGGGAAGACTGGCTTTAAAATAAAATTTTCTTTTCCTGGTTGCTTCTTCAAAAAGAGCCAGTAGCATGAGTCTAGACTAGGGGTGGGCAAACTTTTTGAC
>NW_006328406.1:0-314 GCF_000327345.1 Myotis davidii
CCTCTCTGAAATCAATAATATATATATTTTTTATTTTTTTTTATTTTTTTAAAGAGAGAGACAAGCCTGGCCAAACAGCCCCAGGGCGATGGGAGCTGCCCTCTGCCCTCCCTCTCGCTCTTGTGGTTAGCTGCGGATATTCCGGGCTCCAGTCCCGTGATGCCCAGAGAAAATAGCAGGCGGCCAACTTGGAAAGTCAAACTGGACACAGGAGGCAGGTGCAACCCACACGACTTCTCACGCCCTTGTCCAGGCGGAGGGTCCTCGGGCTACCATCCCCCAAATGCTGACGGTGTCATGGCCCGAGGCCAGCC
>NW_006328407.1:0-314 GCF_000327345.1 Myotis davidii
ATAATTTCTGATTTATTTTCCAAACTCAGAAAAATCACACAACTGTAAGCTGCCCTTTTCTTGTCTTTCTTTAGTGGTTTATCTTTTGTTAACACACAGTGAGTTGGTTTTCTCAGATAGAAAGGTCAAATGTTCTAAACATCCATGGCTTTCCTACATAATTTCTTGAAAATGGAATCTCAAAATATTTACTTTTCCAAAAAAACTACTAATAGACATCTATAAAAGCCTGATTTTTGTGGAATGATATTTAAAATAGCTTTTCCATTCTGTAAAATGTGGAGGATAGCTTTTGAGCAAACACTATGCTTTTT
>NW_006328408.1:0-314 GCF_000327345.1 Myotis davidii
ATCAATAAAATATATTTTTAAAAAAGTTTAAAATATTGAGAAAATTACCAAAATGTGACACAGGCATGAAGTAAGTGAATGTTGTTGGGAAATTATGTTGATAGTCTTGCTTGATGCAGGTTGAATTTGTAAAAAAACACAGCATCCACAAGGTGCAATAAATCTAAGTGCAATAAAATGAACTATGGCTGTGATATGTATCTGTGTGAAACTACAACTTCCAAGGAATAATTAATGAAGAAATCTTGTTCTTTCCATTCATACCATTTACCACTATATTACCACTGTGAGGACTCAGGTACACAGACACTCAC
>NW_006328409.1:0-314 GCF_000327345.1 Myotis davidii
CCCTGTAGAAAAATAACTTTTTTATCTTTCTCACTGCATGCCCCCTACCCCGCTGCCCCCCAGATTGGGAGTTACTCCTTAAATTTATTCTTGGATGAGAGAATCAGTAAAGGTGTCACAGAATGCAAGAAGCTTGTCTAACCTGGAACTTGAAGCTGACTTCAGACCATTTTAGCTATGAAGGGCAGGAGTAGGAAAGAGAGAAAATAAAACACAACAACCTGAAGAACCCACTTCAGGGGGGCAAAGTCAACAGAGAAATGGCACCTCTGTGAGCTCACGGAGCCCGTGCGGGCCTCGAAGCTCCTTCCTAA
>NW_006328410.1:0-314 GCF_000327345.1 Myotis davidii
GGGTAGCAGATAGGCTGGGAGGCATCACAGCAGATTGACAAGGACTCAGGAGAAATGTGGGGAATGCGTTTCAAATCATACTGTCCAGGCTGAACATTACTACCAATGTTTCAGTGCTTCTGACCAAAATAGGGGCCCTCCCCCAACTCCAGAGGCAGATAATCCTATGTCTAAACACAGATTTCATATGGATCAACAGCCAAGTTTGAGTCTACTTCCCTCACATATCTGCTCCATAGCCTACTTGTCTGTATGTTGGGGATAATAGTTACTGACTCATAAGGCCAGGGGTCCTCAAACTATGGCCCGCGGGC
>NW_006328411.1:0-314 GCF_000327345.1 Myotis davidii
TGCTGAAATCTTTTAAGTTTCTCCTGGAATAAACCCAAAATCTTTAAGTAGGAGGCCCTGTATCTTCCAGCCCTGGACTGAGTCTACAGTACTTTTAAGTAGCACTCTTCTCCCTTGTCCTCTCCAATCTGCTGTTCACCTTTCAGAAAACAGCTTGTCATCCAGAGGGAAACTTTCCCTGACCTAAAGGTTACATTAAGCCTTTATATTTTCCCAAGGCACCTTACATGTCTCCTTGATAGCCCTCATCACTCCTGTAATTTGTCATTTTTTAATTAAATCTTGTTGAAAGTATTACATCTGTCCCCTTTTTT
>NW_006328412.1:0-314 GCF_000327345.1 Myotis davidii
TTTGTTTTCTAACCCTATAACAGAGTAAAGATGTAGACTCAGAGGAGTGTACCATGAACATTTTACTGACTGCTGAGTTGATCATTAAGCCAGACCTGATGAAACAGAAGGTCTGCCCATTCTCTCATTTATGGGCCACTTAGCGCTGTTTTCCAAAAGAAACATTTAACAACAAAATATTGAGTTCCTCTCAGTGCTTCTAATTAACAGACCACTTATCGATCTTTGCTAATGGGACAACTAGCTTCAGGCTAGGAGACACTGCAGGACCTGGTATGTGCGGAGCATGATGTTAAACTGAGGATTTAAACACA
>NW_006328413.1:0-314 GCF_000327345.1 Myotis davidii
GGGCAAGAACAATTGAGAGAATCAATCAGGTGAGGACATGGGTAAATATAGAAGAAGGCTTGTAGCAAATATATACCCCTGGATGACAAAGCTTCATGGGCAGCCCATTATTGAGCCCTCTTCCCTGTGAGGGGCATCTGAATCTGCTTGTAATAAATTCTCCACACTTGTGCTTAAGTCTTCTGGTCTGTGGAGCTTACTCTTTGGCGTCATGCGACACAACCCCAGGAACAAACCTCGGCTCGCTGTTCCAGTTACCACATGGACAATGCATATCTATGCTAATAAAAGCCTAGGTGGCCCTCGTGCCCTCA
>NW_006328414.1:0-314 GCF_000327345.1 Myotis davidii
TTACAAAAAGCTACAGCCTTTATTAAATAAAAAGGAGGCAGGAGACAGATAAGGGAACAATCCAGAGACCCCTCCTTCCAACCACACATACTATATACAGACATACAAACAGACGCAGCTGAGGAAAGGACGGACGATTCAGTGGACGGACTGAAGGGCCGAGGGGGGCAATACCCTCCGAGAGTGGGCCCGGACCCAAGGGTGGGCCGAGACCTGGGCCAGAGGCAGACGGTCTGAGGGGTTATGTTTGAGCAGCTTGGAGATGAGGTCCTGGGCTCCCACGGGCACAGAACGGGGGAACTTCAGGTCCACCT
>NW_006328415.1:0-314 GCF_000327345.1 Myotis davidii
AAGCTCAGAGTCAGTTTAACGCAGAACAGAGGGGCTGGCTGCAGCACGCTGACGCCCTGACACCCAAAGTTGGAGATAGCTGGGCCAACTTTGGGTGTCAGAGTTGTGTGGCGCTTGAGGCCAGGGGTGGGGGGTGGGGAAGAGGAAGGATGGGGAGGCAGGAGGAAGAGAGGAAAAGGAGAGAAGGAAGGAAGGAAGGAAGGGAGAAGGAGCCAGAAAAGGGAAGGAACGGAAAGAAAAGGAAGGAAGGAAGGAGGGAGTTGAGAGGGAGCAAAGGCACGTTCACATAGAGCCATGCACACCGTGTTCACAGC
>NW_006328416.1:0-314 GCF_000327345.1 Myotis davidii
GAACATATATTATTTGGCTTTAGATTCTTAAAATATTATTTAGTCAAAGGACTGAAACTGTAAAGGTATTTTTTGAAGCAGAGTCTAAATGTATTCATTTTATAATGTCAAAAGGAAAAAAAAGGCCTAGAAACTAATTTTTTAGAGAAAACTTATCTGTTCTAGAATGCTAGACTGACATTCCTTTATTTCTGTATCATTTTGGCTTTATTATTTTTATACAAGTTAATTAAATATAAAATATAAATGTCATTTTCTTGAAAAAATTGGGTTTAATTATCATTCTTTATAGGAATGCCCAATATATAATTATC
>NW_006328417.1:0-314 GCF_000327345.1 Myotis davidii
CAGCCATGTTATTGATGGATTTGCAAATTGGTATGGTCTTGGAGGCCAATTTGACAGTACCTGGCACATGATCGTGGAGCCGTGTTCAGAGCAAGGGTCACTACCTGTGCAGTAATCAGGTCCCGGTCCCTTGGTGGTTACTCCAGAGTCTTCCTTTGCTCTCACTTCCACTATTCTTCAGTCCTCATATGCTTTCAAGCACGTCTGGTTTATAACAATAACTTGGAAATTAAGACATTTATATCTGGGAAAACAAAAATATTTTTTTGAAAAATCAGCAATACTTTGAACAAAGTCATAAGAATAATAATTAT
>NW_006328418.1:0-314 GCF_000327345.1 Myotis davidii
TCTCCTTGGATGGCTACCTTGTCTTTATGTGGTTTTCGTATCTGTGCTCATGTATCCATGGTGTCTCTTTGTGTGTCCAAATTCCCTTTTTGCATAGATACCTGTCAGATCAGATTAAGGCCCATCCTAACAGCCTCATTTTAACTTAACTACTTCTTGAACAGCCCTATCCCCAGTCATGTTCTGAGATATGGGAGCTTAGGGCCACACATATG
This sequence comes from Myotis davidii, assembly GCF_000327345.1. Taxonomy (NCBI): domain Eukaryota; kingdom Metazoa; phylum Chordata; class Mammalia; order Chiroptera; family Vespertilionidae; genus Myotis; species Myotis davidii. The sequence continues at coordinate 216 of NW_006328418.1, forward strand.
AATTGTGAATGTGATCGGGCACAATGTAGCTCAAAACACTGAACTAAGAAAAAAGAAGAAGAAACGTCTTACTCTGCAGAGAAGAGTACCTCAAGAAAT
>NW_006328419.1:0-314 GCF_000327345.1 Myotis davidii
TTTTTTTTCCTACCTTGTGATAAATTATTTGGATGAAAAGTAAATTTGTGTGGGAAACTGGACAAAATTACTTCTGTTGACATAGGAATATCCAAACCTATAGGTAATTTTGTAAACTTATTTGAGCCAACCTGAAGACATGCTTGGAAGCAAGATCTCAAAAATGCTCCAGAGAATAGCAGTTTACAGTTTTTTATACACTTGGAATCAAAGGAGGGAACAACACGAACATTACATGAGCGCTGGTCAGTAGAGCCTCAGTCTGAGCACTGAAGGATCACGGGTTTGATTCCCTGTCAAGGGCATGTACCTGG
>NW_006328420.1:0-314 GCF_000327345.1 Myotis davidii
CCTCTCTCTCTAAAAATCAACAAAAACATACTTTTAAAAACACACAAATCAGTTTTTGAATTTAATATATCTGACATTGGTGTGTATTTTCAGGAACATGTGTATGAAAGTAGGAAGGCCTTGTGTCGTGTATGCTTTTGACATGCATGGGAAGATGTGAGAACCTACCACAGTGCCCTGCGAATGTTTGTGGTGGTGAGTGAAACAGTAATGTTCTGAAAACCATGCTGCCAACCTGCATGGTACTACCACCAAGAAACACTCTATTCAAATACATCCCTCTGTTGATAATGGGGGAGGCTATGCATGTGTGG
>NW_006328421.1:0-314 GCF_000327345.1 Myotis davidii
GCTGAGCCAAACCAGCTAGGGTTGCTGTGCTGGTTCTTGAACCAAGTTTTTATTACTGATCCAACAAGTAGAGTAGCTGAAGTAAGTTCTGCTATGGTAACCCAATGTGGGTACGTGGTCTTTTCAAATGTATCGTTCAGTTTTCTAAGCCGTGCTGAACTAAAGGTTGTGCAGTATTGATGCGCAGACCTTGGCTTGTCTGATCCATGTTATATGGAAGATTTCTGTAGCAGGCCCTTATTCTTTATACAACCCCTCCCCCCCCAAAAGCCAGCATGCTGCCTCATTGCCCAAAATGTGAAGACAAGAGGTCA
>NW_006328422.1:0-314 GCF_000327345.1 Myotis davidii
CCAGGGCACAGCCAGCCTTGGAGCAGGAAGTCCAGTGAACCACCAGCCCAACACCGCTCTCCCCTCTGCTGATCCTGCTGGGGCTCCCCGCAGGCTGGACCCAACTCTAAGCCCCAGGCAAGAGAGCTCTGTAGTGCTAACCACCTCAACAGCCTTGTGGGTCTCAGAGCAGCGGGAGGCGGGAAAGGGACATGGAGGGCAAAGGCAAGGAGGGAGGCCCAGGCCCACAGCCCAGGCCAGGCTTTGGCATTTTATTCTGAGTCAGGTGGGGACACATGGGGGCTGTGAGCAGAGGTGACAGGATCTGATTTACA
>NW_006328423.1:0-314 GCF_000327345.1 Myotis davidii
ATGGCTTAGTTGTTCAATTCCTGCTTTCAAAGGGGCTTTATTAAATTATTTGTTTGAAAATAAACAATAATTCCCATTTTCCTTACAGTTGAAATAGAGCTAAAGGAAACTATGAACTTGATATTAGTACCAGTTATGTTATGTTGTCTCCTGATGATTGAGAAAATCAGGTAACCTTTCTGAGACTAGGTCTCCTCACTTTTTAATTAATTACCAATTAATTTCAGATACCTGAAATATGCCAGACTCCGTTCAGCACACATTTGTAAGAATTTAATCATGTAATATTTTCATCAACAACAGAATAAATATTT
>NW_006328424.1:0-314 GCF_000327345.1 Myotis davidii
GAATGATGTTATAAATACCCAAATGGCCCTTGAGAGGAAAAAGGTTCCCCACCCCTGCTCTAAGGTGTAAGTCTTTCTAATATAACTCAACAGGTGATCTCATTTCCTAAGAGGTTAAAGTCCTAAAAGACGGCCCTCCCCCAGTGTCAACATGGGAGTCTTGAAGTATGGATGTGTCTCAAACATGCTCTTAGGAAATGCTAGTGAGTTAAAGACTATACTGTCCTTGATTGTGCCAGGGACTAAAATATATAATTTCCACCCTAGCCAGTTTGGCTCAGTGGCCTGGGGACCAAAGGGTCCTGGGTTTGATT
>NW_006328425.1:0-314 GCF_000327345.1 Myotis davidii
TTAGGTAAATAATCAAACAGGGAATATGATACACTAGCTTTCTCAACTCTTAACGGCTTAGAGTGCACCGAATCACATAGGAAAGTTGCCACCATGAATGCAACTTTTAAGTCTTTAAAATCTCTTACCCTTTGGAAACTAATGATTTTTTCATCATTATAAAACATGACTCCCACAGGCTTTTAATCTTGGGGATGTATTTAATTTGGGGGACATAGTTACATGACTTTATAAACAACTTTGGTTTGTCTTAATTATGAGTTGAAGAATGAACATTACTACTTCAGGCAATTAACAATGAATAAAGATTTTTT
>NW_006328426.1:0-314 GCF_000327345.1 Myotis davidii
TGCATAGTAGGCATGGTGGGATATGTTATGGATGAGGAAATAACTTAATTCCCCTTTTGAAAATTTAAGTGAGAATCCATATATTAGACATCCAGAATTCAGAAAATCTGTGAAAGATTAGAATTTCAAAAAAATATTTGTTACTGAGCTATGTAACATGTGGCCTTCAAATGACATCATTAAGTGACTCTCAGAGAAAGTGGCTGTTCTCACTTTTATTACTGTTTGAGGTACAGTTGCAATAATGGAGCTGTACATCACAGCAGATCTTTCTCGGTCCTAAACACATGGGCTCTAAATTCCAGAAGAAAATC
>NW_006328427.1:0-314 GCF_000327345.1 Myotis davidii
GGGGGGTGTCCGAAGGTAAGGGAGCACCATGAGAGGCAGCACTTTACGTTTCCGCCACCTCTTTCTATAGTAAGCAATGGCATCTATGATACTCCAATCGGAAGACCGTATTCATTCATAGCACTGACATATGATGTTATAATAATAGTGACAATAATAAATATGTGATCAGATGTTTACAAATACCAGGCACTTTGATAATCCTTTTTTATATTTTATAGTATTTGATTTTGACTCCAAAATTCTTTGTGCACTGAGAGATAAGTACTTGTCTGTGTCAAATTGTGTGTGTGTGTTTGTGTGTGTGTGTGTGT
>NW_006328428.1:0-314 GCF_000327345.1 Myotis davidii
TTTTCTTATTCAAGACAAAAGATCTTAAGTATCATAGTAATATATAAGCTACCCATGCCAGTACACAACAATATTGACATGGATTTTACTAACTCAACTTTTCAAAAAGACAGCTTCAAAGTTCAGGTGAGAATGGCAAAATTTCCATTTCAGAAAGAGAATTCTATGCAGTTCCCCTCTACAATTAAGCAGGTATAAAGATACGCCTAAAGCATTTATGGGTGACATAAGATGGGGTTCTGAAGTAAACTTCAAAGCCTTTCTCACTAAGGAAAGTATGAAAAGAGGAACCCAGTTGTCGCTAAGCAAACAAA
>NW_006328429.1:0-314 GCF_000327345.1 Myotis davidii
ATTCATGCACCAGGATACTAGTTTTTTCATAAAGCCCATTGCTTAGAAGATTTATTTATTACAACAAAAATACAAAGAAGCCTATGATATCTTATTATGAATTTATTTCTGTGGGTGCCAAAGGGGCCACATACTAAGCCTGACAGGCTCAGGAAAGTCCTGCTGGATAGTCTCTACAACTTAGTAATGGAAAGTAACCACTTAGGATGGTCTGAACATAACCATTCCTAACTAAAAGCAAGTCGCAGGGGCTAGGCCTGTAGCTTCCTTAACAAAGGTAAATCTTTACTTCAAATGAGCCTATTGTCTTTTTG
>NW_006328430.1:0-314 GCF_000327345.1 Myotis davidii
ATTAGCCTACTATATTTGGTCAAACATTTAACTAACCCACCCCTAATACCTTGGCAGAACCAGACCAAATGATTTTGCGGGCTGTATGCGAGCCGGACATTCCCTACCCCTGGATTAGAGTTCAAATCCAGATTCTTCAGCTCGACATGGAAAGTCCAATTTCAACTTCCACTAGGCCACAAACCAACCTTGCATTCCAGCCAGGGTGGTTTCTTTACTGTTATCTTAACATTATGTTTATGGCTCTCAACTGGGGGTGATTTTGCCCCAGAGGAAATTTGGCAATACCTAGAGATGTTTTTACTTGTCACAAC
>NW_006328431.1:0-314 GCF_000327345.1 Myotis davidii
TCTGGAAAACCAGATGGGTTGAGCCCCAAAATGGCACCAATCCTGGGAAGGTTTATTTGTGGATGTGGTTAACATCTGCAACAGTTGGCTTTAAGGCGCATCACCCTCAATAATATGGGCGCCTCATCCAATCAGCTCATGAAGGCTTCACCGGAGAAACCTGAGTCTCCCAGGAGAGGAGAGAGTTCAGGTTCAGGGCTGAGCACAGTCCAGCTGCTCACAGGCCTCTCTCTGCCTTTCACACTCACCAGCCCCACACAGTGTGAGCCAATTCCTTAAAACAAGTCCACACACCCACACCCACATAGACACAC
>NW_006328432.1:0-314 GCF_000327345.1 Myotis davidii
AATAGGAAATACAGGAAATGTGGGGGAAAGTAGGTGAGAGCCTCCCAGAGTAGTTCTACGTTGGACCATAACAGAAGATCGAGCTAGAAAAGCAATGTGGGATCAGGCAGGAACTGATATGCAAGTGCCAAAGTGCCATGTTATTAATCTGCAACCATTGGCCTAAATGAACAGTATGACTCTTGAAAATCACCTTGTCTCAAATTTCACCCTCTTCTAGGCTCCAAATTGCCATTTATCTTATAAAAGGCCAGTGGCCATAATGCTGTAATGTCATAACAACCAAATGACCAGTCACCAGGAGGTACATTGAT
>NW_006328433.1:0-314 GCF_000327345.1 Myotis davidii
GATCCAGCAACTATATTCCGTGGTGCTTACCCAAAGGAATTGAAAACTATGTCCACAAATGTTTATTAGTATCATTAGCCAGAATTGTAAAACAATTGTCATAAAATATTACCCAACATATCCTACAGTAAATGAATATATAAATAAACTGTGGTAAACCCAGATAATGGGATATTATTATTCAACACTAACAAGACAGAGCTATCAATCCATGAAAGACAGAGAGAAACTTTAAATACAATCTGAAAAGGCTACATACCATATGATTTCAACTATATGATGTTCTGGAAAAGACAAAACTATGGAGACAGTAA
>NW_006328434.1:0-314 GCF_000327345.1 Myotis davidii
TGTGTGTGTGTGTGTAAAAACCCTGTACTTAGTGATGGTAGGATGTTCATTCTTATCAAGCAGGATCATATAGGAAATCTCAGCAAATAACAGAACTGTTTATTAAACTGTAGTCCTGGACCCTAATGCAGTAAGATTAGAAGTGAGAAATCCAGTGTTGGAATTTTAAAAACACTTTTATGAAGATATCATAGTGAAGATTAAAAATTACAGGCAATCCTTGCTTTGCATGGTGGCACAGGACTGTAAAACCATAGAAATCGAGCTAAATCATTAATGGGGAAAATTGTTCTGTAAACTTTAATTTTTTTTTT
>NW_006328435.1:0-314 GCF_000327345.1 Myotis davidii
TAAGGGATAATTATAAGGCATATTATCAAAGTATAATAAATTACATATATTTAAATGGTAAATTTTGGTTAAAAGTTCTGATGTATGTTTACATCTATGAATTCATCACCACGATTCAAAAAAATCCAAGCATACCTATCACCCCAAAGTTTCCTTGTGCCTCATTCTCCTCCCTCCCATTTCCAGGAAACCACTGACCTGCTTTCTATCATTGTAGATGTTTGCATTTTATGGGATTCATAGGAATTGAATACAGAATACATAGTGGATTCTCTCACTTAACATAATTACTTTGAATCTTATGCATAGTGTTG
>NW_006328436.1:0-314 GCF_000327345.1 Myotis davidii
TATTTCACCTAGCTCAGGAGTGTGATCTTATGCCTGCAGGTAATGGGGAGCCACTGAAAGACTTGAGAAAAAGATGAAGTGAGGAGATTTGAATAGTAAAGAGTACTCAGGTGGTTATATCAAGGAAGGTTGTAGCGGGCTGTGAGTTGAGGTAGGAACACAACTCTGTGGTAAGACATTCATAGATGCATCATTGTTCAGAGACTGGGAATTTTGGGCAAGTAAATTCGTATTTAGGAATTAAAATCTTGCACCTAAAAATTGAGTGCTTAGTTCCGCTCTTTATCTCTATTAATTCAGACAGTTTTTTGTAT
>NW_006328437.1:0-314 GCF_000327345.1 Myotis davidii
GCTTTTAAAAATCCTTTTTAAATATAAGCAGCAAATCCTGGCAACCCATCTTGAGCCAGAGTCATTTCAAGTGCCCAATGCTGATTATCTCAGGCCATCAGAGGACTAGCAAGTGCAGCCCCACAGGCTAGTAGGCAAAATTCCAACCCAGGAAGGCAGGATGGGGGCAGGCACAGCGCACTTCAGGAGTTATTAGGAGGGCCAGGCAAAGGACAGTGCCCGAGGAACTAGGGGCCGGACTAAGTGTATGGATGCTTAGATGCTCGGGGACTTTTAGCCGTCAGGACAAGAGCAGAGCTTAGACCACAGGGAAG
>NW_006328438.1:0-314 GCF_000327345.1 Myotis davidii
AACCTTAAATGTAAATGGATTAAATGCTCTGATAAAAAAATATAGCATAGCCAATAGATAAGAAAACACTATATATATATAGTACAAGAGACCCATCAAAGAACAAAAGATATATACAGGCTTAAAGTGAAGTGATGGAAAAAAATATTCAATGCAAATGGAAACAACAACAACAAAAAAAGTGGGGCTAGCCATACTTATTTCTGACAAAACAGACTTCAAAACAAGAGACAAAAAAGGTCATTACACAATATTAAAGGGATCAGTCCAACAAGAGGATATAACACAGATGCTAAAATCCTCAACAAAATATT
>NW_006328439.1:0-314 GCF_000327345.1 Myotis davidii
CTATCCACTGAGCCAAACCAGCTGGGGCTTCTTAAACCTTTTATAAGTAACCATATCTGTTATTGTCCATGTGCATGGATCAGCTATAGATTTAAATCCTAGATGACCTTGGGCAAGTCAGCCTTTCTGAATCTGTTTCCTTTGGGTTATTATAAGGATTGTGACATTAATTGACAAGACATATGTAAAGAAGGATAAAATAGGTATATAATTAGTGTTCCTTTTGTCTTCTCTGTAAGTCCACTTCAATGAATAATAAATATTTTGGAGTCATTGCTGTGGGTGTTTTTATTTTCATTTTGTAACATTTTTTT
>NW_006328440.1:0-314 GCF_000327345.1 Myotis davidii
GCAGGGGTATCAGTGATTTGTTAATTGTGATAGATGCCAACAAAATAAGGTAGCATGTCACCTCTGTTAAAAATAATTTTCTACAACATCTTTAAGATGGTGACTATAGTTAATAATACTATAATTGAAAGTTTCATGCATTTTACTGCAAAACACCTTTTTATTCTGTTAGGATGAAAGCCCACAAGTGCTGTTTTCTATGCGTTGTAAATCCAATCAGCCATCCTCCTACTATCTGTAATCTATTCAGGTTCAGGGTGGTTACTTCCTTTTGAAAGCACAATCCAATCTGAGCAAGTGGGTGTGGCCTTACC
>NW_006328441.1:0-314 GCF_000327345.1 Myotis davidii
CAATGCATGAATCCCGTGCACCAGGCCTCTAGTTAATTCATAAAAGGAATTTGTTTTTAAAATTTTCTCTTTGTATATTTTCTTTATCTTCTCTTTATATAAGAAAGGAGTTAAAATAGATTATTTTATAATCCCCTTCAATTTTTTCAAGTCATCTGTTTATGCAATTAAGGTTTTTATTTTCAATTCTGCACAGAACTCCTTCAAACTTTATGTGTATTTCTCCATTCCATAACTGTGTTGTTTAAATCAAAGGCTTCATTTTCTCACATGTGATTGTTTAGCCACCAGTGAGAACAGACTTGCATTCCCCC
>NW_006328442.1:0-314 GCF_000327345.1 Myotis davidii
TAAAGATAACATCTTAACTTCAGTTGTGTTTCAGCTTCAGACCCATGAAAGTAGAACTATCCTACCGACCATACCCTCAGGGAACCAGATAGACATCAGGACCTGATAACATGGTCAGCTACTCCTTACTCTGGCGCCACCAATCCACCAATCAGTAGAACCCATGACCTCAACTCTGTTGGTCACCATGATTAATAGCTTTGCAGCTTTATTGTCTGTTCCCTGGGTGGGCCTTTGAGGAGCCGAGTTATAGAGCACTGGCTCACCTGTGTCTCCTCCATGTTTGGCACCATTTCCTTAAATAAACCTTCACT
>NW_006328443.1:0-314 GCF_000327345.1 Myotis davidii
CATCATTGATGTTTCTCTCTCTCTCTCTCTACTCTCTCCCTTTCTCTCTAAAATCATTAAAAATATATTTTTAAAAATCTTTATGATGTTGAGACTACAAAATAAATCACAGAAGAGAGCTTAAAGAGATTCCATTGTGTGTAAATATGGTATTTTTGGCTAAAAACTACTGGCATCCTACAAGTGGTTGACGGGGTGCACTGAAGAATTCTGGGAAGGCTGGAGCTGCCCAGTTGATTCAGAAGGTCACAGCAGTACGCAGCGTGCAGCTCGCATATCAAGCTGGTCGTGACTGTTGAAAAGCGCCAGGCAGG
>NW_006328444.1:0-315 GCF_000327345.1 Myotis davidii
CTTGGCACATGATATTTGACCAAGCCATTTTGAGTTGGCCTGCATTTGATACCATTTTGAGTTGGCCCAAAACCCCAATTCATTAAGTTTCCCATATACTTATTACCAAGCAGTGTAAACAATAGTTACCATAACCTGGTCTTGAGCTTTTCTTGATTCTTCAATAATCTAGTTGGAATGAGACTCACAGCTAGTTAGATTCAAAAAATATCTGTTTAAATATTACTGAAAAACAAAACAAAACAAAACTGTGTTTACATCTTAACTTTATAATGTCGAAACAGCCATGTCAAATGACACTATAGAAAAGACTTC
>NW_006328445.1:0-315 GCF_000327345.1 Myotis davidii
ACATATATATCACCATATGTGTAACTCCATCTAATGATAAAAATCCTCATTATTAACTGGTACACCTGGTACCCCTTGCCTGAATTAGTCAGCTTTATCAAGGTTTTACTGTATAGAGAACAAACTGATAGGTTGCCAGAGGGAAGAGAGGTAGAGAGATGGGTGAAAAAGGTAAAGGAGAACAAGAGGTACAAATTTTCAGTTATAAAATAAATAAACGACAGTGATGTAGTGTACAGCACAGGAAACATAGTTAATAGTATTGCAAAAACTTTGTACTGTGAAAGGTTACTAGGCTTATTGTAGCGATCACTT
>NW_006328446.1:0-315 GCF_000327345.1 Myotis davidii
ACTAATGAGTTTGCCGACCACTGGGCTAGCCCAACTGAGAAAATATCAGAGTATACCTATGCAAAAAAAGAGACAAACAGAGGAAAGAAAAGGACACTTAATATTGGAATTTAAAGAAGAAATTGACACCAACATCCAACTATGAATATCATAGGCTGTAACCTATTTTATTTCATCTTGTTTTATTTTTCATTCTTTGGCATATGTATATCCAGTTTCCCCATCATTTATTGAAGTGATTACCCTCTCCCATTTTGAGTTCTTGATGCTCTTGTCAAAGGCTAGTTGACCATATACGTACCGATTTATTTCTGG
>NW_006328447.1:0-315 GCF_000327345.1 Myotis davidii
TCATGCACAGGTCATAGAACACTGCTGAAACCATAGCGATGATTTGCATCTGTAACTGTTCTGTTAGTGTCCTAGGCACTGGTCAGTATAGTGATTGGTGAGAGAGAAGTCTCTCAAGTGACGTGTTATTAATTGTATTTTGTTTATATTAATTGTACTTGTTTTAATTTGATTCTTTGTCATCATCAACTTACAATCTGAGAGTAGAGTTTGGGGAGAAAGGTACTGGATTTCAGTGACTCTTTACAGAGTTGAACCATGAAACATAAAGAAAAAAAGAAACATCTGGAAAGCAAGTATTTCATCAAAACTGCA
>NW_006328448.1:0-315 GCF_000327345.1 Myotis davidii
ATCTACTTATGTGGCATTTCTTTTCTCCTCTAGAAACATGTAAGTTTTTGGCAGCAGGGACCATTGCTAACTCGACTATCTAACCATCAAATAACATGAAATCTGGTCCCACATACTAAGTGAAGAAAAAGAGATTTAAATGGACCATAATCATAGTGACTCTCATTATAAATCCCTGAGTTATATGTCTAAACAGCCATGACACTGTAGAACAATTAAGGTCATTATTTTTAGCTTTGATAAAAATTACCAAATCTTAACCTATACCCTAGAAGTAGCATCATACTCATTTCTCAGTTGCATCTGGGTAGCCTT
>NW_006328449.1:0-315 GCF_000327345.1 Myotis davidii
CTTTCAGTCAAATATAAACACAAATACCTTCCCTGAATCTTGGTAATAATGCACTATTGTCTTATTTTTCTCATTCCCTTTATCGTCAACTACATAGAAAACTATACACTAAGTAACTTCATTTGCTCCCTCTTAGTTGTTTCTTCTGAAAGAAAAGATGGCCTCCATCTGCTGTACTCTTCCAAAATCCACCCCAAGTAAATTGCTTTGTATGTTTCAGATTCCATATGCTTCCCCAGATCAAGTGTTATCTCTCTTCTGAAGCCAGAAAATCTATGCCACTGTCAAGACGGACCTCTTTCAGAACTCTGTAAC
>NW_006328450.1:0-315 GCF_000327345.1 Myotis davidii
TTTTATTTTTCCTATCTAATATTAGCTGCCAAACAAATGGTTTGATCTTCCTTAGTCTGTAACATTTTTAAAATAAGCATAATATTTATTTCATGTATTGCAAAAGAATTTAAAAAATAAATGTTGTCTAATTAACTAAGAATTAATTTATATTTTTTCATAAAATCAATATCTTCTAATGGGCATTTTTCCCCTCAAGGTTTAAAGCCAATCACACTAAGATCTGAATATTTACTACAATGGGCATTTTTAGACCATCACTATTTATTTGAGAAAGTCAGTAAATCTTTTTGAATGGAGAAATTCATGCATGGG
>NW_006328451.1:0-315 GCF_000327345.1 Myotis davidii
GAATGTCTATAGAAGGGAAGGAAAATGTCACCAGCCTACAAGAAGCAAGTGATGACTCTCTAAAATTTAATTATTCTAAAAGATTAGATTGCTGGGAGTAAGCAAGAAAATTGATTACTGGAAGTTAAAAATAAAGATAACTACCTGCCTTTGAGGTTTCCCCAAAATTATACCCTAAAAAATTTAAAGCAATTACTAGGCCACGAGCTGTGAAAGTTGTGCTAAAGAAGGATAACTTCTCTCAACAATTTTTTCCCCTGTTTTCTACTATCTTACTGGCCTCTCACTTCCTGTTGTGAAATCGCTGCATGTTGT
>NW_006328452.1:0-315 GCF_000327345.1 Myotis davidii
ATGTATTAAAAATTCAAGAAAATTGTTATTTGAACAGTTGATAACTGAATTTAGAGTGAAATTATAATGCAGTCTACACCATGATACATTTCAGTTTGTATCAATTTATTAAAGTTTACTTTGAAGCAATGAAAAAATTATTAACAAATATTTTATTTTTAATACTTTATTTTGGTTAAACCTTTAAATTTATCATTCAATAAAATACATTTTATTATTAGTTATTGAGGAATTATAAAGTTACACTAATAACTGAGATGATAATTATAGCCAAGTGCTCTATCATCATGCTCAAAATAAAAAAATATGAAGTTG
>NW_006328453.1:0-315 GCF_000327345.1 Myotis davidii
CTAGAAATGTTATGGGAAAGAAGTGAGCCAGGGTGGGGCTGCTGTCACCTCACTGGGAAGTCAGAGAAAAATGGGCCTTGCAAATAGGTTCAAGCGCTTAAGTGTGGGATGAGCTGCTGCTGCCCACCGCTTGCCTCGTTGGCAAGTCTCATGGGGACCTTTCAAGTTTGGTTGTTGGTTTACTTTTTTTCCTTTGCCTCCTTTACCTACATGACAGTACAAATCTTATCCCTTGTTCAGATCTGTGAATTGCCCAGGGCCTAGGACAGAACTATTTAGAATATAGAACAATAATGGCGAACCTTTTGAGCTCGG
>NW_006328454.1:0-315 GCF_000327345.1 Myotis davidii
AAAACCAAAAAGTTCTAGACAAAAAGGAGTATGGACATAGTGCATATTATGAAACCCACCAATCCAAAGGCCTTATGTCAGGATTACACTGGGTTATCATTAGAATCAGAAAGTGTTTAGAAATAAACACAGCCCTTTTCCATAGGTAATGCACATATAAAGGTTTGGGACTTGGATAAAGGTGACTAGGGGTGGTCTAGCTCCCCAATAAATTAGAAATCCAGGGACCATGGAACTCTGGTTCCCTCTGTGCTATTCCCAGACCAAGGGAAAGTCCAAAGTCAGGAGTGGAACAGGGCACCAGTGAAAGGAGTT
>NW_006328455.1:0-315 GCF_000327345.1 Myotis davidii
ACACTCAACCACTGAGCTACACCGGTTGGGCTGTACAGTTTTTATAGCAATAAAAACTATGGTTTATCAAACAACTTAAAGATGGAGATGCATGGAAAAAATTTTAAATGCTGGATAAAGGATATAGAAAATAATCTGAAAAAAATGACACTATTCATGACCTTGAATAGAGTAGCTTAATATTAGCCACATGCCAGTTCTTCCCAAATTAGCCAACAAATTCAAAACAATTTCAAGCAAAAGGTTTTTTAAGCTACTTGATAAACCTATTTCAAAAATTTTTTTGGAGGAATAAAGCTGTACAAATAGCTAAGT
>NW_006328456.1:0-315 GCF_000327345.1 Myotis davidii
TTGCTTCTTTGTTTAAGGAAGTCTATTTTATTTTCATCTTAATTAGGTTTTTGTATGAGTACTCAAAAAGGCATCCTGACTACCCTGTCTCATTGCTACTGAGACTTGCCAAGAGGTATGAAGCTACACTGGAGAAGTGCTGTGCCACCGATGATGCTCAGGCATGCTATTCCAAAGTGGTAGGTTTCTCAAAGGAAGAATGAAATGCAGCTCTTTGGTGATTTCAATGTAAAGAGGGAAAAATAATGCCAGAATGCAAAATTTTCTATAATGCAATTGAGCCATTCTCTTGAGATAATTTCAATTTTGTGCTCT
>NW_006328457.1:0-315 GCF_000327345.1 Myotis davidii
GAGTTCATACTTTCATGGTGACGTCAGGTTGCATACAACACTTTCCTTGATTATTTTTCTAAGGCATCACCAAATCTGACATATTCTGACGGGTGAATTTTGGGTCTCAGTCACTGGTCCAGGTATTGAAGCAGGTCCAGAGCTCCTTTGTGAAACGTATCTTGTTCTTGCCTTGCCTGCATTACAAGGACCCACGCTGCCTTAAGCAGATGAAATTCATGAAGAAACATGATCTAGGGCTGCTCAGAGCTCAACTGACTTTGCCAGTGATCATGTGGCTCCAACAACAGCAACAACAACAAAAACACACAAAAA
>NW_006328458.1:0-315 GCF_000327345.1 Myotis davidii
AAAAAAAAAGAACATATTGATGAATGGAAAACCAAGAAGAAAAAAGAGGATGCCTCTTCAAATCCAAAACAAAAGTATGTAAGGTTGAAGTTTGGCTCAGTATATATTGTCTTTTCCAAGATAATAAATGTCTCAGTTTAGACTTAGAAAAATGATTATTACTCAGAATCTAAAGAGATTGTTTCTTCAGATATAAAGAGAATGTGCCTATCTTCAGCTTCTAAAGAACATTAGAATTCACAGCAAATGTCAGAACCCACTTTCTACTGTAAGATACATTTTTGCCCTGGCTGGATAGTTCAGTTGGTTAGAGCA
>NW_006328459.1:0-315 GCF_000327345.1 Myotis davidii
AAAAAAAAAATCTGCTCTAGGGGATTTGGGATGGTTTCCAGAAACTCACTTATCATTCAAACACACCAAGGGATTCTGGCAGGGATTCAAATCTCCATCAGGATGAGATGAAGATGAAGAGCTCTGAGATGATAAGTTAGACTCAGAAGCGTTCAGAACACAAGAGGGAGGAGAGATTCCCATTCTCCACGGAGGCAAAAATAATGGGAAGGATCTTGTGCAATGATGGCCCCAATTTGTTCATGCTTCCTTGTATGAGGGCCCTTTGCATCACCCTCGTATACTCACACTTTCATGCTTGCACACACATGTGCT
>NW_006328460.1:0-315 GCF_000327345.1 Myotis davidii
GAGGGAAGGGAGAGTATTCTAAGCAGAGGGGCTCATCCCCTGGTTCCAGGGGACGTGCGGAGGAATATTTCAAGAAGAGAACTTAGATCATGCTTTTTTCAACTCTCAGTATACCCTAAGATGCCTAAAACTAGCTTAATACTAGATGTGGACAGACATTAGATGCTGGGATTAGGGCGACTTAAGGGAGCCATATCCCTGAATCTTAAAGAGGGCCCTGAGGAATTGTACACTGGCTCACCTCCTACACCACTGTGCAGCCTGCAGAAGGTGTTTGGTGCATCCTTCCTAGAGCTCTACCTCGCACCCCAGACA
>NW_006328461.1:0-315 GCF_000327345.1 Myotis davidii
CCCCCACCCCCCTATCCTGCCCCAATCTCTACTTCCTCTCTCCCCATGTAGTCTTCAAATGGTTCCTCTGTGTAGGCGAATCACTGATGCGCCTGCCTCATTCGTATTACAAAGAATAGCAGCGTTTTTCAACTGGCAGTTACAGAATTCTAAAGTCAGAATCAATGTTATCCATACTCAAACTATTTTACAGATGACAAATAAATCCTGAGAGGCTAAATGACTTGACCAAGGTTACATATCACTTCTACATGGAACTAGACCCAAACCCAAATATCTTGACTCTGAAACCAGTGCTCCTTCCGCTATCTCACA
>NW_006328462.1:0-315 GCF_000327345.1 Myotis davidii
TTGTGCCGCATAGTGGTTAGACAATCAGATACTCTACAAAGTGATCCTCCTGATATTTCAAGTGCTCACCAGACACCACTCATACTTATTACAATAGGATTGACTGCATTCTCTATGCTGAACTTGACATCTCTGTGACTATTCTGTTACTACCTTTGTACTTCTCAATCCCTTTACTTTTTGCCCAGTCTACTGACTCCCTTTCTTCTCATTTCCATCTGTCAGATGTGTTATCTATGAGTCTCTCTTAAATTTCTTAGTTCATCTATTTTGCTCTTTACGTTCCACATATAAATGAAATCAGATGGGACTTAT
>NW_006328463.1:0-315 GCF_000327345.1 Myotis davidii
TTCCCTGGCTGGACTCACCGTGTCTCTCCTGACGTCACCTTTGGTCAGAGGCTTCTCCTAGGGGGCAGGGGCAGAGCTGGCAACATGCAGCACCAAGCACGAAGCGGTAACAACAAAGGACCGAATGATAAAAGAACGTTCAACTGCCAGTGGCCGGAGTGTCCCCCTGTTTGGTGCAGAAGCAGAGGACCCTCCGACTCAGTGTGAGGGAGGAAGCCTAAACTTAGAGCTATAAAGGCCCAGGGCTTCGGCTCCTTTCGATGTCCACCGCCCCCACGCTGCTGCGCTAAAGGGGTTGACAAGCTGAGCTCAAAG
>NW_006328464.1:0-315 GCF_000327345.1 Myotis davidii
ACCTAGTTTAAAAACAACCAAGATGCTTTGCCCTGAATTTTAAGCAGCACATGTGACCTGGTCCATTCTGGTTTCAAGTTCAAAGGCATCTGGCCGGTCCTGTGGGTTAGCAGCTAACATATCTTTCAAGAGCTGCTTGATCCCCTCAGACATGGAAGTCCTGCGTTTCTGGGGGATGTGCAACTCCATCTTTGGATTTTCTAGCAGCGCCTCACCAACAGGGACGATCTCGGTCCCCTGTTTGATATAGGTCCCCAGGAGCTCCTTCTTGGTCTCAGAGTCAATGAAAGTGATTCTTTCTATCATTGCCCAGAT
>NW_006328465.1:0-315 GCF_000327345.1 Myotis davidii
GGTACCTTATAGAAACATTTTTAGAGATCTAAAAAGGCAAGAAGTTAGGCAGAAATTAGAACGTATTTTTATAAATGGACACTGAGTGTGTCTACTCCACCTGTCTCCCCTTCCTTCTCCTCCAGCTATGCACTCTTGAGTCAGGAACATCAACCCTCCCCTTTCTCTTCTTCTTCAACTTACTCATTGTGAAGACAATGAGGATGAAGAACTCTATGATGATCCACTTCCACTTAATGTGAAGTAAATAAGCCTCGTGCAATACAGTTAGTAAATTTATCTGTTGTGTATTTGTGTGTGTCTTCATGTGAAATC
>NW_006328466.1:0-315 GCF_000327345.1 Myotis davidii
AGAAGTTGTTTCAAAAATGCAATGTGGATTTTTGCTTTACCCAAACCTGGAGATGCCTACTTACGAACCTTTTTGACTTCTTGTTATTGATGTTTAAAAACAGTCCTATTGTTGTATGTTTCTGTTGCTTGTAGCCAACAGCATCTGGCTTGATCCTACACTTAATGAAGCCTAAGCCAAGGCTAGCAGAGCATTCTCCGTGTATAAAAGTAACATCAGGTAAGACATACCTTATAGGGCATTCAAACACAGCATTTATAAGACTTTTGTGCATTTTTTTTCTGTTTACTGGCATATCTCTTCCTCTAGACCAGT
>NW_006328467.1:0-315 GCF_000327345.1 Myotis davidii
AAAAAAAAAAAGAAACCATTACATAGAATATTAGAGCTATTTTATTAGCTGAATGTTTAATATGTCAATAGTTAAAATACGTCATCTTTATTTACTTTAAAGTGGAAATATCAATTCAGAAATTATAATTTTAATGGTGATTATACTCTACTTAAAGAAAAATTTGATACAATTTATCCATCTTTACTATGTGCCAGTATTTTAGTTATTTGTTGCTGCATAAAAAAGCACCTCAAAACTTAGTTTCTTATAACAACAATATCTTATTATTTCTTAGTAGAAGCCCGATGCACGAAATTCTTGCAAGGGGCTTGG
>NW_006328468.1:0-315 GCF_000327345.1 Myotis davidii
AGCCCACAACCTAGGCATGTGCCCTGACCGGAACTCTAACTGTGATCTCCAGGTTCATAGGCCGATGTTAACTACTGAGCCATGCTGGATGGGTAATGTTATTTTTGAAGAGCTTACAAAGAAGGAACGTGTAAAGAGAAGTAAATTCTAGCTTGACTTTGGGTTTTGAGGGAATTGTTGAAAGCATTTAAGCATAAAAACACATGATCCTTCACTGTGGTGGACCTTTGGAGTAAGTATATATGAACAAAAACATTGCTGACAAGGAACCTAGCAAAGAGGATATTAAGTCATCCAGATGAAAGCGTGCATGTT
>NW_006328469.1:0-315 GCF_000327345.1 Myotis davidii
GGTTGAGATGGCAAACAACTTTAACCTGGGTGTTGATGAGGAAGGCATACAGGAGCTCCTGGAGTTGGTTCTAAGGAATTGACTAATAAGGAGTTAGAACTGGAAAAGAAAAGCATAGCTGAGGAAGAGGCAAGACGAAAGGCAAACTGCATGAGAATAAGAAGAACCTCCAAGAAATTGCATAGTGAAGGGTTTAGCAGATGCTTTTGCAAACCTCAACAAGCTCCTTAAAAAGTTTGAAAACGGACTCCAACACTAAAAGGTTTTCATGATCTGCTTACATGCAAATCTATGATTGAAAAAAAGGAAACATAT
>NW_006328470.1:0-315 GCF_000327345.1 Myotis davidii
CTTTGTGTGGACACCAGTCAACCTATAGCATCATCAGCATCTACCTCACCCCTCAGCATAATGCAACTTTGGCCCCAAGAGAGTTCCAGTGTTTCTCAGGTGGAGCGAATTCAAGTGTGGGGAAAGTGTCAGGTGGAACAGGAACAGAAAATTGCTGGCAACAAATTCAAATTTTAAAAAAAACGTTGGGTGATCAGAGCAAAGCTGGCAGGAGCCCAAGGTAGTGGAGATTTTGTTAGCTTGTATAGAATTTTGAATGTTATGTTAAAAATTTGATCTGAACCCTGGCCTGTGTGGCTCAGTTGGTTGGAGCAT
>NW_006328471.1:0-315 GCF_000327345.1 Myotis davidii
TTGTCCATTGCTGCTTATGATCTTCACTGAGAAACCTTGTGAGTAAAATGGCTTGGTATTCCCTATTCTTTCCAAAATATGTGTGTTCCCCTTATTAGCTAATCTAATCTGGAAGCCTTTAAAATAGAGAGTTCTGATAAAAATAAATTCTCAGCCTTTGGCATTCACAATATTTTTTTATTCCTTACTAGGGTCCCAGTGCACAAAGATTCGTGCATGGAGGGGGACTCCCTCAGCCCAACCAGCACCATCTCCAATCTGTTAGCCCTCAGGGAGCCCTCGCCAATCCTGGAGTTTCTGTCTGTCTTTGCAATC
>NW_006328472.1:0-315 GCF_000327345.1 Myotis davidii
GATTCACAGTCAAGGGCACATACCTGGGTTGCATTACAATTGATCAGATACAGCTAAAGCTAGAGGATATTTTATTTGTACATTTTTTTCACCATATTTTGAATTGGGTTCAAAGATTTTTTGATGATAGGTTTTTAAATGGTAGTTATGGATATTGGAGAGAATTGGTCAACTACTGTGGAATGTGGTCTAATTTTTTCACATACTCATCCAAAATGGAAGGTTCTCATAGCCCCAGTGTTAAAGGTTTTGGGCTTTTTTGAGATTCAATATTATTTTATACTATAGGCCTGGTGCACGAAATTCATGTACTTG
>NW_006328473.1:0-315 GCF_000327345.1 Myotis davidii
CACTTGCAGAGTGAATTGTCTTTCTATTGCATTCTCAATGAAACCTAGATATCCTTATGCTTTCTGTAAGACGTTACCCAAAGTATCGCTTGGGAGTTGCTCAGCTAGTAGTTGAGAAATGGCTGTGCTGATCATTGTCAGAACTGGGAACTAAGATCAACATTGTTCCACTCCCATGGAGCTGACTAGCTTCTCATTGAAGATATAGTTAAATTAGAAACCCCACCTGGGGAAAGTCATCACAAAACAGAAATGCAGGGATGCTGTATTTGTCACGCTCCCTTTGGAAGTGACTTTTCAGCAAGACTTTCACTT
>NW_006328474.1:0-315 GCF_000327345.1 Myotis davidii
GTGGCTCCCGAGCCGCAGTTTGCTGACCAGGGCCTTAGGTCATATGCTAATGGCCTACAATGAGCCAGCTTTGTCCCTGGAGGTAGTGAACTCAGACAGAAGGCATTCTTAGGGCCTGGTCAGGGGTCTCTGGATCAAGGTGCCTTCAATGTCTCATACGTTCTGGAGTAAATAATATTGGGAGTGGATAAGCCTTACCTTCTTGTCACTGACTCTCTGTCATTCCCATCCCTCATTCCTCATATACTGTACAACATTTCCAGTCCTGGGCTCTGCAGTAATGATGGTACTGGACTTTTCTTTCCCAGGCTTTGG
>NW_006328475.1:0-315 GCF_000327345.1 Myotis davidii
AACTTAATTCCTACAAAGCCCTATGGAATAAATGGTGATTATGCCGATTTTATAGGTGAGGGGAAGGAAACTTGAAGAAATTAAATGTCCAATATCTGAAGTCAGTAGTGGCTTTGGGGGGAAAAGTCTCGAACTTGTCGGAAGACCGCATTTGACCACCAGAGGAAGGATGCCATTGACTCTCGGACCTGAATATGGTCAAGCAGTTTTGCATTCACTATTTTGCTTTTTACATTGTTTAATGGGCAAATGGTCATATGACTTCTCTGGTGTCTAGGTAAATGTCTCCTTAAAAACAGTTTTAAAAAAGTGTAT
>NW_006328476.1:0-315 GCF_000327345.1 Myotis davidii
TCTGAACTAAACTGCCCTTGTCCACTTTGTGCAACATCATCCTGCCCCCACCTGGGACTGACGGAGGTGGCATGGGTTTGTTCACCGAGCTTCCAATAGGAGAAACAATGGGTAGAAGCTGCTGGGAAACAGACCTGGGTCCATGGATGCAGGGCTTTTCTCATAGACACCTCATAGCAGGAGGCACATCTGCCGAAGACACAAGGGTCTCCAGCCATGGGCAGGAGGTTGGACTGGGCAGCCCTGAGACTTTCCATATCAGAGATTGGAATAGATTCAACAATCATCTGCTCAATTTCTGCAGCTTTCCAAACA
>NW_006328477.1:0-315 GCF_000327345.1 Myotis davidii
CCTAGACTTTAATCCCTCCTTCTGCTGCTGTAGAGTCTCTTCCCACTGAGTCCCAAGGTCTGACATTTATATTTAGCCGCTTGATGTGACTCTACTCTCTGACATCCTCCTCTTTATTCATTCCTCTTTCTTCCAACCTGGGACAAATCCATTTTTCTCTTTTCTTGGTCCAGAGATTGTTTGTGGAGCAAGGAGAGGACAAATTCCACACAATGGACTCTCCAGTCCTGTTATAACCAGACAGAGAAGCCCTCTAGACTCCTAAAGAAGCCTCTTATTTCCTGTCATGTTGCCTCCTATGCCACCCATCTCCAT
>NW_006328478.1:0-315 GCF_000327345.1 Myotis davidii
ATACATATTATCAGAATAATTTCCAAATATTAACCTAGACACAGTAAGCTAAAGAATATTCAATTCTCAGAGTTGAGAATGTTGCTGACCCTCTGCCAATCTATGCAATAAGTGAGGTTTACCTGGAACCTTCTAGACTTCCCACCACCCAGCAGACACCAACGATGGTCTCTGTTGAGGAAACCACACCTGACATTGGAAAATGGGATGAGAGATGAGGCAGAGTCTATCTAGCTTTAAACTTGTGTGTTCTTCCAGAATTCTGGCGGTTTTATTATTATTTTTATTTATTTTAAATTTTATTTTATTGTTTAA
>NW_006328479.1:0-315 GCF_000327345.1 Myotis davidii
GTCAAAGAGTTTACTGCCTATGGTTTCTTCTGGAAGTTTTATGTTTTCAGGTTTACATTTAAGTTTTTAATAAATTTTGAGATAATTTTTGTATATGTTATGAGATAGTGATCTAGTTTTAGTTCTTTGCATGTATCTGTCCAGTATTCCAAACACCATTTATTGAAGATATATTCTTATTCCATTTTAAATTCTTGCCTCCTTTATCATAGATTAATTATAAATTAAACCTACAATGAGATATCACTTCACACCTGTCAGGACATCAATAAATAAAAAATAACAAGTGCTGGCAAGGATGTAAAGAAAAGGGAA
>NW_006328480.1:0-314 GCF_000327345.1 Myotis davidii
GTTAGGTGTTGGGGTGATTTGGTTGGGCAGCAACAAATAACTAACATGGTGGACAGTGAGACGAGAGGCCATTTATAAAAATCAGCCCCACTGCAGTGCCACCTGGTGTCTGTACAGCCAGCTGCTTCCTCTGACACATCCACTGGTAAGGCCTCACACATCGCAGAGAAATGTGGTTTCTTCTGAACTTACCCATTTAAAAACCAATCCATCACTGGCTGCTTAATCCCCGTCTGGAGAGTGACTCCATGTTTATCTGGAGGGCACGTCTTTACACTTTGTTTCCTCACTCTGCTCACCCTTTGGGGACATGC
>NW_006328481.1:0-315 GCF_000327345.1 Myotis davidii
CTTAATAAGTTATATAATGTCTAATCACTGGGGGTGCACCTGAAACTAATATTATATTGTTGTCAACTGGTGATTGAAAAATAAAAATTATTTAAAAAAATAACTGGGGTTGTGACAATAAGTCATGATAAAGTAGGGGAAGATTTAACCATGGACTTGACTACAAAAAATGGTAGTTATTCTCACCGGGAGAGGACACATCTCTGGGATCTAAGTTTCTTAGGCAAAGTTGAAAAAGAAAAAGTATGGTTTATAACCCTCCAATTTAATCTTCTTCCAGGGTTCCAGAGGTCCTCAAACTTTTTAAACAGGGGG
>NW_006328482.1:0-315 GCF_000327345.1 Myotis davidii
TCCTACCAGCTAACTATGTGATCTCGGGCAAGTCATTTGATCATTTTGTGTCTGATTTTCCCCAAGCATAAAATAGAGATAATCATTGTTACTACCTTGTTAAGTTAGGAGAAAGAAAAGCAATAATCCACATAAATAGTTCAGTGTGATATTAATAGAAGCTCAATAACCATCACTGCCATTATTATTACATTGAAAGAACTAACGAGAGAATTCTGATATTTTAATGTTTTTATTTAATTCCTCTTCATTGTTTACTTTGCCAATTTCATCATAGTGTTCTCGGCATTGGGAGAGGTTGAACCAGGTCTCTTC
>NW_006328483.1:0-315 GCF_000327345.1 Myotis davidii
CAATGATCTACAAATATTTTCCTGACTCTCAAAAATCTAGTTAACACAAGACAAATTTTTCTAATGAAATTCTTACTTTTTTAAAAATAGGTATAGGTTATAGCTTTTCATTATTTTTTTAATTAAAATTATTGGAGTGACACTGGTTAGTAAAGTTGTGTCCACCACCCAAAGTCAAATATTCTCTCACCATATATTTGACCCCCTTTACTCTTCACCTCCCCCTTCCCTTTGGTAACCACCATACTATTGTCTATGAGTTTTTGTTTGGAAACTCTTACTTTTATATTTATTTATTTATTTTAAATATATTTT
>NW_006328484.1:0-315 GCF_000327345.1 Myotis davidii
TGCCCTTTGGATTCGTGAATTGTACAACTTGCTCAATAGCACAGATGCTACAAATCTACCTGTCCCTACCACATCTCCCTTTCCCAGGATTGCTACCCAAGGTCAGCCCTCCACCTGTGTTCTGCGTACCCTCTCTCCTCCTGTCCTGCCTGCTTGATACTTGTTCTCATAAACTACTCTTGGACATGTCAATGTGATCACGGCTCCTCCTCATCAACATTTAAACAAACTTAGGTCTCTCCATCTTAAAAAATAATAAGAAATATTACCATCCTCCTTCCAATATCCTTCTCATTTCTTCATAGGCAACTTCTT
>NW_006328485.1:0-315 GCF_000327345.1 Myotis davidii
TAGTTGTGTCTTTTGGCAGATTACACAACCGTTTGGGATTTCAGTTTCCTCATGTGTTAAATGGGGTAATCCCATTTTAGAGTGGCTCTGAGGGTAAAATGAGGTAAATATATAAAATGTTGTAACAGCACCTGGCACAGAGTAAGGCCACAGAGAGCTGTTATTGATCCTGTTACCACCACAATAGAGAATGCACTTCCTAATGTGAGGAATGGCCGAGAGTTTGTAAAACACTAGTCTTAGGCACTTTATATGCATTAATTATCTCATTTATGTTGACAATTCTATAGGTCAGTGATGGCGAACCTATGACAC
>NW_006328486.1:0-315 GCF_000327345.1 Myotis davidii
TCCTGCTGAGCAGGGGGCCAAGCTTTGTTTTTGTTGTCTTTTTAAGAGTCCTTTTATTTGGCACTTAGGGCCACATCTCTCAAACAAGGAGGCACTAACCACTGTTGAATGAATGGAACTAATTCATGGTGGCAAATTCACCCTCCAGTCTCTGCTATTAAAAGGCTCTAATCCCAGCATGCTGAAAATCTGCACCTACTTAGTAGAGCAGCATTCTGCTTGGATTGGGAAATTACAAGGGCAAACATTTATTGCAATGAGACTCCTCCCATTTATCTGGCACAGCAGAGTAGGTTTCCTGATAAAAGTTTTCAG
>NW_006328487.1:0-315 GCF_000327345.1 Myotis davidii
GCAGGAGGGAGATGCGCTGAAGGACAGAGGCCAGCTAGTTATTCCTGGGCGGAGCCACAGCCAAGGGCGCAGGCGGCCTCTGGGAGCTGGGGGAGACCGGGAGGCGAGGAATGGGCCCTCCTCCAGAGCCTCCAGAGGAACAGACCTGGGACACCTCCTGTGATCGGCCCCTTGGCCCATTGCAGGATCGCACCCTCCAGGCTGTCGGGTAACGCATTTGTGCTGTTTGAAGCCCCTACATTTGTGGTCAATTGTTAGAGCAGAAACAGGAAACCGGCCGCCTTGTTGATGAGGCCCAGCATAGCTCAGAACTCC
>NW_006328488.1:0-315 GCF_000327345.1 Myotis davidii
CATTATGGACCCTGGATTTTTATATATTAGGATGTCATCCGAATAAAGTCAATAAAAAAATCATGAACATCATTTCTGAAATAATTGACATAACTAATAAAGAAAAAAGTTTTTATTTGATAATATGACTAAGAGAATTAAGGATTTAGATTAACACTTGAAATCAATTTCTAGAGAACCAAGATGGCAGCATAGGTAAACATAGTACTCAACACCTTCCACAACCACATCAGAACAACTAAAATTACAGAACAATAAAATTGTTAGTTGTAATAACAATTTTATTACAACTAAAATACAGAACAACCATCATTC
>NW_006328489.1:0-315 GCF_000327345.1 Myotis davidii
GAGAGCCGGCAGGCCGCAGGTGATGACAGTAACAATAGCAATAATAACCGCAGCCGCCGCTCCAGTGATGCTGGAGCCGGTGCCCTTCTGTTGTTACCCTCAGTTCCCGGAGCAGGAAGGGAGGCCACCCAGGTGGCAAGTGGCAGGGGCGGGATCTGAACTCAGGGCCTCTGGGAAGAACCCCATTAACAATACTGTTTCACAGGTGCTTTTCAGGGCACCCCATCGCCCACACGTGAGAAGGCCGGGCAGGCTTCGCTCCTTTGCAAATTAAGAAGCGGCTCTGAGGGACCCCCACCCCCCACCCCTCAGGCC
>NW_006328490.1:0-315 GCF_000327345.1 Myotis davidii
GCACGGAAGCCATGGATAGTAAGTGCTTCAAGGAGGAGCAACCGACCCGGAGTGACAGGGGTGAGAAATGCGCCTCATAAAAATAGGTCCCTGGGCTCCTTGTTTTTCAGAGAACGCCCATCAATCCCACGGAAATGGCCACACTCAGGATAGAAGAGAGAGACCATGCTTTTTAGCACAATGGGGATGGCCTGGAACAGACAGCACTAACAAAATTGGCAAAAAAATAGGTCAATCCTCAGACCTGATGGCATTTACTCAAAATACAATTTCAAAACTTCCATATATTTAAATAAAACTATTTTTATTAGAGCA
>NW_006328491.1:0-315 GCF_000327345.1 Myotis davidii
GGGGAATGTACTGGGTAATACTTGCAGCAGCATGGTAGAAATTCTCGAAACACCAAGTATTCGCCAGACAAGTAGAGTTCCCTTTTTCTTAATGAGCGATGAAAATAAATCGTTCAAAAAATTCAGAATATTCCAAGGCTTATGAAGAAAAAAAGAAATATGATATCTTGAATAATTTTAAGGCAATAATCAATAGCGATTGAATAAACTTGACAACGTGGTCGAGACGGGATAGCAGCTCAATGTAGTCGTCACCAGGAGATGCATACCAACTGGAACTCTACCAGCAGTTGGGAAACAAAAACCACAAACATA
>NW_006328492.1:0-315 GCF_000327345.1 Myotis davidii
GGGGAAATCAAGACAAAATAATGTTAAATAATGTTGAGCAGCGGGGATATAGAAGATGAGGAGAAGTAGAGTAGTGAAGTGTGGCCAGGAAGATGTATCAGAACTCTACTGTAGCCATCTCTCTGTCAAACTAAAGAGTTTAGTATAGATTCGCTAAAAAAGGAAAGCTTTTGCTGATTTTGGGGGAGAAAACAAAATTGACCCTCCCCGGCTGGTGTGGCTCAGTGCTTGAGTATCAGCCCATGAACCAAGAGGTCACAGGTTTGAGTCTCTGTCAGGGTACATACAATACCCAAGTTGTGGGCTCAATTCCAG
>NW_006328493.1:0-315 GCF_000327345.1 Myotis davidii
CTTGTGAGCTCTCTCCTTTATCTGCCCATCCCCTCAGCAAACAGGTAGTGAGTCCTCTTAAGTGTCAGACACCGTTGTCGCCGAGAGAAAAGGCTCCACCTGTGACCCCTAAAATGCCATGGCCCTCAGGACAAGCCATGGAAACGGGAGCCCAGCTGCTCTCCAGGCCAACCCATGCCTAGGGCCCAGGACAGGCACCCTCAACCTCATCTATACACTTGAACTGCCAGGGCACCTTTGAGTGATACTGTCATTGGCCTGGGTGTTGAATCTAGCATTGGGTTTTTCTTTTTAATATAATTTTATTGATTTCAG
>NW_006328494.1:0-315 GCF_000327345.1 Myotis davidii
TTTTTGTTTTTGTTTTTAAAGCCAGAATTCTTGGGTTGGAAGAATAACCTGGTGCAGAGAAGGTTGGGAGGCAGGTGCCAGGACTGAGAGGCAGCTCTTGAACGCCCCAAGGGGCCGTGTTCTGCCAAAGGCTTCACACAGCGGGTAGCAGACTTTTGGAGTTCATTATCCCAAGAGGTGGTCCTGGCTGAACATATAAATAGTTTGAAAAGTGGCTCAGATAATTACATAAATGGAAGATACTAAATGGGTTATTAATGGAAACGAGGCATTATTCTCTCTCACTTATGCTGCTGAACACCACAAAGGCCAACA
>NW_006328495.1:0-315 GCF_000327345.1 Myotis davidii
TTCTGTTTTTTATAAGCCACCCAATCTATGGTACCTTGTTACAGCAGCCCGAAGTGACTAAGACAGTGTACATTAGATTTGTGCACTTCATGGTATATAAATTTTACTCCAACGATGAAGAATCTGTAACAAATATTAACTGTAGTAGGTTTGCTTTTTCTCAGTGGGTTAGCAATTCTAAAACTGCTCTCTGTATATTCTACATTGAGTGAATGTCCAAAGGGATAGTAAAAGCCAGGTTTTTCATTGTTGGTGAATGGAGTCATATTGAGAGTGTAAGATATCTATACTAATAAAAGGCTAATATGCAAATTG
>NW_006328496.1:0-315 GCF_000327345.1 Myotis davidii
TTTCAGCTTCTTGTCAATCAAACACAATGGCTGTAGGAGAATTGGGACAAATCATCTGTCAGCTACATCTTCATCCTTTGTCCAGGCAGGACCCCCTCTTGGACATCTTGTGCTCTCTTAGCATCTTTTGCTACTTTACTTCTTAGAAAGCACTGAAGCATCCAGACTTTGCTGGTCTACATCCCTCCCTTGTATTAAGTAGCCTAGGGCTGAAACATGTGTCACTCACTAATTTATGACCCAAGATCCCCGTTGCTTGGTGAAAAGTTATCTTAGTTCATTTGGGCTGCTGTAACAAATATTCCATAAACTAGG
>NW_006328497.1:0-315 GCF_000327345.1 Myotis davidii
TTTTTTTAATACTGATGTTAAGAAATATGTGACAAGAGAAGGAACAACAAGGAAATGTAGAAGTCTAATTTCCAGTTCACTTACTTCAGAGCCAGTCTGTGCCATGCACTGTACTGGAAGATACATGTTACTGAGGCTTGACTCCTGTCCTCCAGACACTCACAATATAATAAAGGGATAGATGAGCATCTTATTGTATTTTGGGGAAGAGGAAGTCATGGGTTTTCTGAGAACACAGCATAGGGACGTTTAAATCATCCTACCAAAAAGCCAGAAAGCTCCCAAGCTTAAATACTATAACTTAATTTTGAAAAA
>NW_006328498.1:0-315 GCF_000327345.1 Myotis davidii
ACTATAATGAAATGCGTTTACTAAGCAGCCTGCTGATGGATCAGAACACATCATTCAGGATTCCCAGCCCAGGGCAGATAATCAGAGTAGGTTTGATCTGGAGGAAACGTGGACATCCCAACTAGCAAGGCAGAGCATCTGCTAGCACTGCTGCCTATCCATGCAGAATAGTTTGTATCAGGAAGACTTGGTGGTGTAGAAAAGGACCTAAGTCAAGAGACTCAGACCTACACTGGATAGGAAGAAAATTAGGAATGTGCCCTCTATTAGACACAGTTTATAATTTCCAGAGGTAAGCAGTCCCACTGTTACTCA
>NW_006328499.1:0-315 GCF_000327345.1 Myotis davidii
ATTTTTGTACACTGGGCCTCTAGTATATTATAAAAAAAAGTGAGGATAGTGTTAAATCTGAAATAAAATGAGGAGAAAGTGATTGGTGATGATGTGATCTAAGTTATCAGAAGTGTTCTAGTTCTAAAATGAAGGATTGTTGAAGGATATAAACTTCAAAAAATTATTATTTAAAGTATTAGATAAGTTTTTACACTGTTCTCATATACCAATACCCCTTCCCTCCCTTTACAGTGGAACCTTCCATTAGATCAATTAATTTGATTTTGTAGAGTTCCTGGCTCTATTTACTTTCATGGCCCCAATATATTTTCA
>NW_006328500.1:0-315 GCF_000327345.1 Myotis davidii
TCCAACGTAGTAGACGTACCCTTGCCTACATGCATATGTATGTATAGATTCGTGTCCAACTCTGGCTTGGTGTTATGATATTGGGACGCGTTGACAAGGAGGTAGACAGGTGAAGGGGCTTGCTGAGGTTATTGTATACGCATATACCGGTGAGATATTCCTGTTTGAGCACATGTACACGAAATTGTATTCATATAGATTCGGTGGATTTTCGTAAGACTCTGCCATCTCCCAGTTCCGTTCCGATATGTCGGTTTATCGTCAACCACTGAACGTGGAAGAAGTGTTTGATAACTACGTTTCTTGCGGCGGGGG
>NW_006328501.1:0-315 GCF_000327345.1 Myotis davidii
TTACCTATGCCGCCATCTTGGTTTTTCTCTGTTCTGAATATCTTGATGAATATTTTATGCAGAATACCTGTCATCATTTTCACAAACTCATATTTCATGGAATCTTTTTGGAAAATGCTGTTGTATTAAAAATACAATTGGCTATAGGGGTCCAAGATACTCAAGTGAGAATCTCTAGTTCTTGCATAAATGTGACCTTGAGTGACTGATTAAACATCTCTGAGTTTGAGTTTCCTCATCTGTGAAATAAGAGTTGTGTCAGGATTAACTGAACAGTGAATGTAAAATACTTTTCAAAAATATATGAACTCCTTT
>NW_006328502.1:0-315 GCF_000327345.1 Myotis davidii
CCAGAGATTTAAGACCAAGTCTAATTGAAATGGGAATGCAGATTAGCAGGTTAATACAGGAGGTAATTATAAATCAGTTTGGGGACCCCAAAATACCTAATTTGGGGAAATAGATATCATTCAATGTTTTGAACAATGAAATATAGATTTTTCTGTTTATTTTAAAGACTTGTCATCAGGGAAAAAGATAACATTTTTCTTTATCACTTTTCCATCAAAAGGGCCTACTGTTAACTCTCCATGTCCTAAAGCCTGGCACCGGCACCAAATCACAAAGTTTTTGGAAGCAGCTTGATTGAGAGATAATGAACATAC
>NW_006328503.1:0-315 GCF_000327345.1 Myotis davidii
ATTTGTGACTTTACCTATGTGTGTGTCTGTGTGTGAGAGAGAGAGAGGGAGCGGGGGAGAGGGAGATATTGCTCACTGAAATATTAACAGCGGTGATTTTTACTTTTCTGAATGACTTGACTTTTTTACAACAAGCTCTGTCATTTTTATAATCAGAATAAAGCCAGGGGCCACCTCGGGGACCCCATTCCTGGCAGAAAGCAACACTTCCTGACTTGGCCACCCTCCTCACTTTGAGGGGACAAGTGTCCTTGGTTGGGTCACCTGCCCAGTGACACTGGGGAGCACAGTAGGAACCCTGGCTAAAGGAGAGGG
>NW_006328504.1:0-315 GCF_000327345.1 Myotis davidii
GTTAAAAAACTTGACCAAGTAAGTCTACACTGGTAGAACGCAAAAGCTGAATAAAATGTATTATAAAGTGCCCAAATGTATACTGCAGACAAAAAATTCAGAAAGAGAAGAGACAGATTATGTTGAATATTAAACAAATATTTATTAGGCATCTCAGCTGTGCCAGATGGTGGTCTAGGAACCAGAGACACAGCAATGAACAAAACAGACCAAAAACCTGCCATCCTGGGCCCAGCCAAGGAAACTCGATTTGAAGACAGATCCACTTGGGCTTAGCCTAGAAAATGTGTAGGATCTTGCACTAGTCAGTTTTGC
>NW_006328505.1:0-315 GCF_000327345.1 Myotis davidii
CCACTGGTCTAGAGGATCCTGCTGTGAGGATTAGCTCACCAATTTCCTTGCCCATCTCACTAATCCTCAGGTTATTTGGACTTCTCTAGGAAGTTCTCTGAAAATTCATAAACCACTTTATTCAACCTGCTGTTGATGCAATATTTTATAGATGTTACTGTACAGATCTTTCACACCTTTTATTAAATATATCCCTAAGATTTTGATAATTCTGGATATTATAAATTGCACTGTTTCTTAATTTCTGAGTGTTCAAGCTAAGTTTATAGAAATACAATTAATTTTTGTATATTTATCTTATATCCTGCAACCATG
>NW_006328506.1:0-315 GCF_000327345.1 Myotis davidii
TTGAAGTGGCAGCAGAGACACATACATCAGCGATGACTGAGTCTGCTGCAAGCTTTGGTACACACCGAAGCTGCACTCAAGACCTCTGCCCGGGTGCAGCTGCTCCTCCTGACGTCACCATCATCTCAGTCATAGGAATGCACTTCCCCCAAACTGGACTTTCACAGCCGCCTCCTACCTGGCCATCTGCCTTTACTCTTCCCACATCTTCACCTGTCGGTGCAGTCCAGGCATTGAACTAAAGTGCACCCGCAGCGGCTCATTAGAGGGAACGGGACTGCGTTGTGTGGCTCACCATCATCTTCATCCAATGAA
>NW_006328507.1:0-315 GCF_000327345.1 Myotis davidii
GCAAGTGAATGTCACTTAGGTCACAAAATCGAGAGCTGAGTGGATATGTTGAGATAGGAAGAAAAATTAATCATGTCCCTTACCTTTCTTGATTGAATAACTAGATAAATGGTGAAGCTATTCATGGAGATAAGGATGCAAAGAAGTCAAGTATAGTGTAGATGTGATGAGGAAGAATGTGGAGAAAAGAAAGATGATTTTAGTTTAGGTGTGTTGTGATTACGGTGCCTATTTAGAAGAGGTGCCTTTCACTGCTTACTCCATCCATATCTCTTCCCAAGAAAAATTATATTAAACATGTACCATTTGACCCTA
>NW_006328508.1:0-315 GCF_000327345.1 Myotis davidii
TTAAAAAAAAAAAAGATTGTATATTTTTACACATATACATCTTTGCATACATTAACGGGAACATATGTAGAATGAATTCATAAAATAAATTTACTGGGCCAAAAGTTACAGGTATTTTATTTTACTTTATTTTTATACATGCAGTCAAATTGCCTTCCCAAAGGACTGTACGAGCTTATGCTCCCACCAGCAATGGAAATGCTTTTATACCCAACACCTCTATTAACATTAATCTCAAAAACTGTCATTGGAAGAGTTTGAAATTAATGGCCAAAGGTGGCTGCTAAATTACTTGTGAAGTTTAACCACGTTTGT
>NW_006328509.1:0-315 GCF_000327345.1 Myotis davidii
GATGCTCAACCACTGAGCCACACCGGCTGAGTGTAAACCTATACATTTTTAATACTAGGTTTGATGAGGATGGAGAGTCATGGAAAAATGTGATAGGACAAAGAGGGGTATGAGCTAAGGGTGATCAACTGGGGGAAGCTTAGCAAGGCCTGTTGTTTGGATTCCTCCAGGCATCCCCGCCTCATAGATAGGCTGTTTCTTTCCTTGGGGTATAGGGAGGGCACCTCTCCCATGCTAGGGGGAAGGCCAGAGAGACTTTCCTGCATCTGCCTTTTTCTCAGATTCCTTCAGCTTAAAATATTCAGTATGCCAAGG
>NW_006328510.1:0-315 GCF_000327345.1 Myotis davidii
GCAGACAGGGATTCGTGGCTCTGCACGTGGCTCGGTGGGTTGAGGCTGGAGCCAGGCCTGTGAGTGGGACGGCAGGAGCTGGAGGGTTAGGTACGTGGGAACCCGTAGCACATCCTAGAGGCCACGTGAAACGCAGGGCGTGTGGTGGGGAGATCAGCCGTGTGCCAGGGGCTGGTGCGTGCACTGGCTGCCCAGGGCCCTGGCACCGGGAGGTTAGGACAGAAGGGACTCCAGGCTGATGTCTGCTGGGGGTGGGCACCTGTCGCTCCAGGTGGGGCCCCGCGATGAAGGGTGGAGGGTGGATGTGGGTGGTGA
>NW_006328511.1:0-315 GCF_000327345.1 Myotis davidii
GTCCTCCCCTCTGGTACCCACCATACTATTGTCTGTGTTTATGAGTGTTTCTGGGTTTTTTTTTGTTGTTGTTGTTCATTTGTTGCTTTTAATTTTATATCCCCTTAAAGAGTGAAATCACATGATTCTTATTTTTTCCTATCTGACATCTTTTGCTTAGCATGATATTTTCAAGATTCCTCCATGTTGTCATAAACTACAGTATTTCTTCTTTTTTTATGGCTAAGCAGTATTCCATTGTATATATGTATAACCTTTTTATGCAATAATCTATCGAAGGAAACTTTGTTTCCATGTCTTGGCCACCATGAATAA
>NW_006328512.1:0-315 GCF_000327345.1 Myotis davidii
TACTGAACACAAATGTGGTGAAGGGGGGGAAAGGACGGTGGAATTGCACTTAAAGGTCCTGATTGGTTCAACCTAGTCAGGAGACGCTAAAAGAGCAACATTGTGGCTCTAAGAGCGGCTCTTACAGCGTCCTTAGCAACCAGTCTTGGTCCCTAGCAACCCTGAGCACTGTGGTGAGTTTGTGTGTGACTGCTAGGTTTTGCTTCTGAGGACCTGAGTTAAGGTTATCGCCACACTCACCACCCTGGGCAACCGGGAGATCCACAAAACCCCACACATGGGAGCACTGAGCCTTTTTTTTAGGGTTCCATGGAT
>NW_006328513.1:0-315 GCF_000327345.1 Myotis davidii
TGTTGGCAGAAATGTATTGAGTGCTCTTATCACCTTGGTCTGATTTGCATGGAGCATACTAAACAAAGGTGGTTTCTGACCCTTCACAAGTTAGCTTTCTCCCTCAAATAATGAATGCTTACTTAGGTAGGCCTCAGGCATGTGTGACCCCAAATCAGAAAGATGGCACCAGCATCTTTTATTGGAGTTGAGGAGACATCAACTGCTTGGAAGTTCCTAGGTTAACAATGGGACCATAATGCCTTTCATTTGTATTCAGGAGATACTACTGTTGTAATGTACCCCGCCAATCACAGAAGGATGCCTCAAGAAGTC
>NW_006328514.1:0-315 GCF_000327345.1 Myotis davidii
CTTATTTTCTGTAACTCATGTGTATATTAGAGAAAGGATGGTACACACAGTTGAGCAGCAGTTCTCCAAGTGTGGCCCAGTACCCTAGGGAGAGGGGTGCTAAGACTACAGTTTCAGAGGATCTACAGAGTCAAAGCTATTTTCATAATAATACTGAAGTATTATTTGCCTTTTTCACTCTCATTTTCCTATGAGCATACAGTTGGGTTTTCTGGAGGCTACATGACAGATGGTAAAACAGCAGAGATTTGCAAAATTCTAGAGCAATGTGACTCTTCTCATTACATTTTTTAGTTTTTGAAAAGACTTATTTTT
>NW_006328515.1:0-315 GCF_000327345.1 Myotis davidii
AAGAAGGAGTTTGAGTGAAGGCAAAAGCAAGTTTTATTTAGGTTAGAGAAAGAGCCTCGTACGTGGGTTCCTGGAGACAGGATCAGTGTGCAGGCCCAGCAGGAGCTGCTGCCGCCCACTGCTCCCCTGGTTGCACGTGTGAACGAGTGCTGCTGTGAGGGAAGCAGAAGTGCACGTCCCAGTGGGGTAGGCAAACCCGCGAGTGAGTTGCATTCTGTGCACAGTCAGTTCTTGGAATTTTATGTGTCTCCAAAGGTCAGTTGTTCTTGAAATTAGTGGCACCCCATTCTGTCTCCACCTTCTGGTTGGAAGGGG
>NW_006328516.1:0-315 GCF_000327345.1 Myotis davidii
TCTCTGAAAACAATAAAAATACATTTTTAAAAAAGATAGAGGAGTACTTTTATGATGGATAGGGTGGAATCTGTTGTCCTACTGGAGTAGGATGGATCCCTAAGCAAATGGGTTTTCAGCAACAAACATATAAAGAAGGGAAGGCTGGGATCAAGGCTGCACAAACTGGCCGTAGAAACAGGATTCATGTCTGAGTGACCAAACTAAAATGGTTAAGGGGTGTGGCATGGTGAACAGGGACCTACAGCATGCCCTCCTCCCTCCAAAAAATGTATACACAATTTAACAGTGGATAGCTCAATTTTGAAAATGAAA
>NW_006328517.1:0-315 GCF_000327345.1 Myotis davidii
CCTTTGCAGGGCTTACTGATCTTTGGGCACAAGGAGAAGCAGGCTCCAATGTCAATCCACAGGCCTCTAGGAGTCTGATGAGAAGGAATGGAGCCCAATAGAGCTAGATCTGTCTACTGACATTATTCATGGCAGAGAGGGAGCAGGTGCTCTCTGTGTGGGTCCTTTGCAGGGAAGGCCCATTAGTGATGGCAAAAATAAACATGGCTGGTGCAAGGTGGCACATGAAAAACAGGAACTACAAAAATGTTCACAGATCTAAATGGGATCCATTTTAAAGTAATACCTTATCTGAATACTCATACTGAATCATTA
>NW_006328518.1:0-315 GCF_000327345.1 Myotis davidii
GACTTGTCATATCCATCTAGACACAGAGCTGGTAACCGGACCCTCCCATTGAAATGAGTGTTCTTGTAAAACAATTATCTTTTATACTAACTGCATTTTTTAAATTTCAGAATCGATGTGTAAGGAATCCATTTTATAGCGTCAGCTACCATCGATTTATCATCTCAGTTTCAATAATGGGAGCCTGTAGTGCCATCTTTTGATGAAATACTGCATATAATTCTCCAACAGGCACCTAATACCCAAGAGAAGTCTACATTTAATGTTCTCTTACTATGTGCCAGGCAATCTTCTAAGCGCTCCCCATTAACTCAC
>NW_006328519.1:0-315 GCF_000327345.1 Myotis davidii
CCACTGCATGAATTTGTGCACTGGGCCTCTAGTTCCTTATAATTGATGAACTTACATTGACAGAACATAATCACCTAAGTCCATAAAATTAGAGTTCACTCTTGGTGTGGTACATTCTGTGGTTTTGGACAAATGTTGACATGTATCCATCCCAGTATTGCACAGAGTATTTTCACTGCCCTAAAATCTGTGCTCTACCTATTCATCCTTTCCCCCACCCACAACGCCTGGCAACCAATGATTTGTTTACTGTCTTTACCATCTCCATAGTGTTGCCTTATAAGAATGTCATATAGTTGGAATCATATAGTATGT
>NW_006328520.1:0-315 GCF_000327345.1 Myotis davidii
AAACCTTGGGAACCGTACTCAGATGTGTATATGCTCGTTTGCAGCCAAGGATACAACCTCATGTTTCTCCACCAAGGGTATAAAAGAAATCTCTAGACGAGAGAATCGTCGAAGTCACAATACAGTTCCTGTAGCTGGTGCGGTAGATACAGAGCTCAAAAAACACGACCCTGAGGATGTGGCTGTTGAGTCGTTTCTACTTTGAGTGTTGGGAAGAAATTGTGGTGTGTATATATCCCACATTGAATGTAAAGTATACTTCAAGTACTAAATATAATTATTCGACGGTAGATATCGGTTAGAAGGTGGTATGAA
>NW_006328521.1:0-315 GCF_000327345.1 Myotis davidii
GCTCAACCACTGAGCCATGCAGGCTGGGCTAAATTAAAATGTTTTACTGGTTCTAATATACTGTTCTTCACATACATACATCCTTGGCCATACAATTAAATTTATTTTAAGCGATTACCTTTAGCCTCTTTCCCACTGTGCCATATTGTCAATTCCTAAAAATATATATTACCCTGAGAGCAAAAAGCCACTAATTCATATTTGAGAATCATTGTTTTGTGGAACCTCAAACCCTGTCTACCTTACACTCAGCTTGAGTGTCGTCATTTTTTGGAATACTTCTCCAATATTCTTCCCTTTCTCCCATTGAAGCCA
>NW_006328522.1:0-315 GCF_000327345.1 Myotis davidii
AGGGGTCGGGACCCACAGGTTGAGAACCACTGTATAAGAAACACCAAAGAAACTCAATAAAATGACACCCTGTGAACACTCAGAAGGGCCTAAAAGGGTGATCGAGGAGAAACAAACTCTTAAGCATTGTTAACTCCAAAAGGATGCGAGGCAATTAGACCAGGTACTCCACTGGTGAATATAAACATGGACTCCTTTTACAAATAGTTGTCCATCCTATGTAATAAAAGCCTAATATGCAAAATGTCCCCTTGACCAGGTGTTCGACCGAGAGTTAGACTGCTATAATGTGCGCTGACCACCAGAGGGCGGC
Organism: Myotis davidii; assembly: GCF_000327345.1. NCBI lineage: Eukaryota > Metazoa > Chordata > Mammalia > Chiroptera > Vespertilionidae > Myotis > Myotis davidii. The sequence goes on from NW_006328522.1 coordinate 314, forward strand.
GC
>NW_006328523.1:0-315 GCF_000327345.1 Myotis davidii
GAGTCCAGAGGGGTGTGATGTCGCTGTGGCTCAGGCTGCAGTGGCTGCAAAGGCTGTTGGGGGTCCTCAGAAGCACCTCCAGGTCCACAGGAGGCAGTGGGGGTGGCCACAGCTGTGGTGTGCTTACACTTAACTGCAGGTACCAGTGTAGTAAGAGGTGCCAGTTGCAAACACATGCAGTGATGGAGTCCAGAGCATGGAGCAAGAGCCAGAGCCAACTGTGGGCTAATTGGCAGCTGCAGGGGCCCTGGCAACTGGTGTACACTCCTGTGGCTGCTGGGCCTCACCAAGGGCTCGTGGCAGTGGAAGCCGGTG
>NW_006328524.1:0-315 GCF_000327345.1 Myotis davidii
ACAATTCTGTCTTTGCCAAAATGTCTTACAAATGGAGTCATGCTGTATGTATCCTTTGCAGTCTGGGTTGCTTCACTTAGCCTAATGCATTTGAGATTTTTCTGTTATATTTGTATTAGTTGTTCATTCCTTTTCATTGCTGGCAGTATTCCATTATATGGATGTACCAGATTAAGTCATCCATTTTCCAGTTGGACTACATACATTTGGACTGCTTTCAGGTTCTGATGATTACAAATAAAGATGTTAAAATTTCATATATTTGATATGAAGTGAAAACTAAATTACACTTCATTTGGCTAAAAATCTAAGTCT
>NW_006328525.1:0-315 GCF_000327345.1 Myotis davidii
CTGCCTGCCTGCCTGATTGGCTCAGCCACTTGCTGGTGGGCAGGGGCACCCTGGTGAGAGGGTGTGGTGGTTCTGGACTAATGGTCATTATGGTCATGACGTTTTACTGTCTCTGGACTTTTATTATATAGGATCATTGTTCTTCACACATAATGCCCCCCTATCTCATTTTTGCTCATATTTATGGTTATTTAGTGGGATTGGAAGTCACAATTTATATTTCTTTACATTTGACTGCTGACAATTGATGGCTGCAACCTACCACTTCTCCATAAGCTCCACAGGGGACTCTAGTAGGAAAGGTTTGCTCTCCTC
>NW_006328526.1:0-315 GCF_000327345.1 Myotis davidii
AGACATTTTTGAGACATCACTTCTATGCTAAATATTTGAGAATTCTAACATTAATTCCAGTACATGTTCTCGTCTTCTTTATTTATATTTCATCTGGGGCTATGGAAAGAAATGGCTTATTATAATATTGGGATAGTCATATTTCTAGGATTTTATAAGCAAGAAATTCTCTACCAAATATGCTTATTATATCCTCAAGTTATTCTGAGTAATGTAAGGAAGTACCATTAGGTTTGTCAATTATTATATCAATAATACATCAACAATATAAAAGGGGAGCCAAACCAGTTTGGCCCAGTGGATAGAGCGACGGCC
>NW_006328527.1:0-315 GCF_000327345.1 Myotis davidii
TGTAACCCAAGGAGAGGAACACAAGATGCTGCCTCTCTTTCATCAGATCAGCCTACAGGGTGGGCAAAAGATGCTCTCAAATACTGTCTTCAACTCTAATCCTATGACACTAAGTTTAGAATAGAAAGGGGTAATGGCTCTTTATGGAATTTTTAAAATCTATTCACCTATATTTTATATTTCTGGACTTCTAATATCATTTGTAGTTTAGTAGTTTATAATAATATCACCACAGAACTACAGCATATGTACTCTATGCCATATTAATTTAAATTACTATGTCATATATTTTTATACTTTGTTCAATCTCTATTT
>NW_006328528.1:0-315 GCF_000327345.1 Myotis davidii
TGCTCTTTTCTCTCCTCCTTAGCGGAGCATATTAGCTAATTTTTGCAGTTCTTTTCAGGTATTAGGGTAATCCAGCAGAAGCGCCGTTGTCTCAATGGGTAGGTGCCAGTTCTGCCTCAATGACTCATTGAAGTGGAGCTGAAGGAGCACCAGTCCCTTTCTCCTTGGAAGCCTGGAGTGTTTTATTGTTCTTCACTGTGCAGAGAATGCCAATGACTCTAAAGCTGGGGGAAAAAAGACTCTTAATGAGTTTCAGCATTTTAATGTACTGCAGGTTCCCAATTGTATGAATTTAAGAAGCTTAGCGATTCGGTA
>NW_006328529.1:0-315 GCF_000327345.1 Myotis davidii
AGTGTTGTGCACATTCTTTTCTTGAGAGAAAGTCGTAGGAATGGAAATACTAAGCCAACAAGAATAAGATTTTTAAGGTTCTTACTGTGCATGGTTAAATTACCTTATGAAAGGTTTTTATAACTACATAAACCCCCACTCTTTCTTACAGGAGTGTGTCTTTGTGGATATTATGATGTTTGGCCCTCCACATCTACTTTGAACTTGCTTCCATAAGAATTTGTTTCCTGGAAGTCTAACCCATGTGGAGCTCCATTCCCCTCTGGCTTCTAGATGAGTTCAACCAAAGGTAAGAACCCACTGGAGACCACTGGA
>NW_006328530.1:0-315 GCF_000327345.1 Myotis davidii
TAGCACATCTCCAAATTTTTCATGATTCCCAAAGAAAAATCCTAAACTGACTTCCCCCATTTTATTGCCAAGTTACATTTTAAGAAGTACTCCTTGAAACTGTCCCCAGCACATGAAAGAAAAGAACAATTATTGGTGTAGGGTGCTATCATAGGCATTATTTCATTATCCCTCTGGAATAGAAATGGCTTCAAAGTCCGACAGAATTGTTTTGGGGACGGGATATGTATATTATTGATTTTCCACACAGTGATCAATTATTTGTGTTCCTGCATTGATTGTCTGGGCCCATTTGGTGTTTCTCATCTGCCTCCA
>NW_006328531.1:0-315 GCF_000327345.1 Myotis davidii
ATCCACTGAGCCAAACCGGTTTCGGCCAGGTTGCTGTTTTAAAAGACTTTTTGGTCTATATAATGAAGATTATTAGCATTTGGTCAAAAAATTAACCTGAGTCCTAAGAAAGTAGGGTTGTACTGTTTAAGGTGAAGAGAATCTACAGCTATTTATTCTAATAACATGAAAGGAGGTTGTCATAACAAAAGAGATAATTGATTTTCAAGGTCTGTTTCTGCATTGTATGGCTACAGGCATTTAGTGATACAAAGAAGCTCCTTTTGGGAATTTTGCTTAAAGGAAGGTAATTTGGTTGGAGTTGGGGACTGGGTA
>NW_006328532.1:0-315 GCF_000327345.1 Myotis davidii
TTCTTTAATATATTTCAGCAATGTTTGGAAGTTACCAGTGTGAACATCTTGCACACTTGTATGAGGTTTACTCCTAGATATTTGGTCTTCCTGACCCTTCATCATCAATTTGGAATTCCGTTCACTTCCACGTCCTTCCTGGATACAGCTGCTGATGTTGCTGTCAATAAACAGAGAGCCTCTGTCTGGCACGGCCCTGTGCTGGTCGGCAAACATGGTTTAGTCTAGGGCAGGGGACAGGCATTAAAAGGATGAGTGTTGAACTCTTTTTTAAAGTGCATGAAAGGGTCCCAAGGGGAGTTGATAACAAGAGAC
>NW_006328533.1:0-315 GCF_000327345.1 Myotis davidii
TTCTTTGTTCCTTTGCATTTCTCTTCCTTCTTTCAGATATTAATTGAGGTTTTTAATATTCCATTTTCTTTAAGAAGAATTATGCCTTGAAAATCATCATGAGCATTATTTATATTCCATCTCCTGAATCTTACACATGCATTACTGACTGGGCCACATTACTTGCTTTTAGGGTCAACATTAAAAAATTAAAATTAATTTTTAAAAATCCATGATGAACAAAATAAATACCATTTTTAAACATTTCATTTTCCAATGGGAAGAAAACAATATGTTTGCTTTCTTCACTTTTTAAAAAAATATTTTTAATTTTTT
>NW_006328534.1:0-315 GCF_000327345.1 Myotis davidii
AAAGCTTAGTTTGTTCAATGTGAAGGATTATCTGTTACTAGGAGAATGTAGTTCCTACTTTTTTTCTGTTGCAATATGCTCTGTTTGATGGAAAGATAGCAATAATGATGCTGGATTACTGGGAAAAACTTGAGCTGACTTGGCAGATTAAGAGTTGGCAAACCTCTGTTGGTCCACAATATTTGTTTCTTCATTGTTCTGTTGTGTGAATTCCCTAAATTTAAATTTTATTTAATCCACATAGTATTATTTTATAGATGAAGCTGGATGAGATAGAGAAACTAGAACCCAGTCACATGGCCTAGCACAGTGGTC
>NW_006328535.1:0-314 GCF_000327345.1 Myotis davidii
AAGGCCAGGGAAGGAGAAATGGAAGAAAACACACGAGAAACTGCTGAAATTGATGAACACTATATACCCACAAATCCATGAAGTTCAGTGACTCCTAAGCACAAAAAACATAAAGAAAATGGCACCATAATCAAATTGCTCAAAACCAGTGATAAAGAGAAAATCAGCTGGAGGAAAAAGTCCGTGCTATACACAGACGCAGAGATAAGGGTATCAGGTTTCTTACTGGAACCAATGTAAGTGATAAGACATTAGCACAACATCTTCAAAGAAAAAAACATTTCACCATCAAATGCTGCACTAAGCAAAAATCT
>NW_006328536.1:0-315 GCF_000327345.1 Myotis davidii
TGCTGAAGTGCTTGTAACACTATTCAAAAGTCAAAACCTCTGGGCCTCACTTTTCTCTTCCCTAATATAAATAAATTAGACTATGTAATTCCTAAGATGCTTGAATTTCTAACATTATACAATTCTAAAAATTTGAGAGAGTTTTTCAGGATGGAGGACTGCTCACATGTAGGAAAAATGCTCTTCATATAGGCAAAACCCATAAAGAAAATGACTATTGTTTAAGTAACAAGACTTTCAAAATGCATAATTTTTGTGACTCTTAATACCTACTTACCCCTGGTTCTAAGATTACAGTACACTTTTTATACAGGG
>NW_006328537.1:0-315 GCF_000327345.1 Myotis davidii
AGAGTTTTGCTATGATGAGCTCCAGCTAAGAGTGCACTGAAGATAATCTGGTACATGAAAATGGAAAACAGAAATGTACATTGTGTATCTACCTGTAGCACTGGATAGGCGTTAGGAAGTGAAAGCCAAAGCCACCCCTTTACCTGTGTGGTCACGGAAGTCCTGAGAGGCCACGTGCTTTGCCACAAATCACACTATTAGTGTCCTTTGCTGCTTTTCCTGCAATATTGATAACAACAGGTAATATGTTTTGAGCATATTTCAGATTGCAGACACTGTGAGAAGCACTTTACATACGTTATCTCCCGTTTTCCT
>NW_006328538.1:0-315 GCF_000327345.1 Myotis davidii
TACTGAATATATGTAGTCATGTTTATAGGAGGCTAAAGTAATTAAGTAATAAAAACTTAATTGTCTTTGACAAAATACCTCTGTGGGAAACCCAGTCTTTCATAAAATAAGTCTATAAAAATAGCATCTTGTTCATTCACTTAACAGATAGTATTTACTGACTCCCTTCTATTTCCTAGGCACGAGGTACTAGGTATACAAAAATCAAGAGATAAGATCAGGTCACCACTCTGAGATACAATATCCTGAGGCTCATAGTCTCTTAGAAAGGCATGGAGAAGGGGTAAGTCATACACACACACACACACACACACA
>NW_006328539.1:0-315 GCF_000327345.1 Myotis davidii
CCCCCCCCCCACAAGCTGCAATGTGCCCCAGGCCTGCTGGCTCCTGGGCTGGGCTGTGTCCCCCACAAATAGGACGGGGCTGCCCCGGTTACACCTTTCATTACTAATAGCACCCTTTCACTCTCTAAGTGTCCTGGCTGAGATGATAAATGAAATGGTCACCCTAAACATAAATAAATGTATACATATACGCCCCCTTATTTACATATAGTAAGCAGGGTATGTGGGTGGCTGCATCCCTATGTATATTTTTTCATAATCTTAGACAAATGAAAGAAACCCTGGGACCCCTCCCCCACACCCCTCCACACACAC
>NW_006328540.1:0-315 GCF_000327345.1 Myotis davidii
GTATCCATCATAAAAATCACATTCACTTTAATACAAGATAACACAATGGTAAATGCACTGACTCTAGAGTCAAACCACCTGGGTTGGAATCCCAGTTCTACCCTAGCATGTGTGACATAGACATGAAATTCCATATCGCTGTGTGTTCATTGACACACCTTTGAAACACTGATAATAATAAGACTTACCCCATGTCTGTGAGGCTAGCAGTGACTTACTCTGTGAAAACTGCTTAGAACCATGCCTGGTATATATAAAGCGTTATTGAAGATAACACTGTTAAAAAAGTAACAACTGAGGCAATGAAAATTATAA
>NW_006328541.1:0-315 GCF_000327345.1 Myotis davidii
CAGTTTACTCAGGGACAACAGAGTTTGTCTCTCTAACAATAGCATTTTCAGTATGTTATTAGATTGACAATCACTTTCTTTTTCTTTTTGCACATGACAAATATTTTGGGACAAAATGGAACAAGGTCATGCTATCTTATTTTACTTTAGAGACAGCTTTGACTCTAGCAGGCATGCTAGTTATGTTCCTAAATTAACCTGCGATGTCATAGTGTGTATGGTAGTTTGGGATTAAATTTAGAACTGTCCTATAAGGAGTATCCAAAACCAAGACACCGAAGGGAAGCTAGAGAAATATAGGAATACTAGAGGCCC
>NW_006328542.1:0-315 GCF_000327345.1 Myotis davidii
ACCCTCCACTCCTACCACCAGCATAAATCTGCAGCATGCCAAAAATGGTTAAAAAAAAAATTGAAGGATTTCTCCTTAGTAAAATTTCAGCATAAAGGAAGTCATGGTTAATGGGCATTCAGACATTGTACAAGTATTTTTAACAGACAATTAAGCATGATAATGTTCTTCATCTTAAATGAAATATAGCTGAAGTTAATATATTTAATGCCAAAGAAAGGTTGACAATAGAAGCACATTTCATTTGGTATGAACTATTATCCAATTGTTAAAAGACCCATACAGTATCCTATGTAATAAAAGGGTAATATGCAA
>NW_006328543.1:0-315 GCF_000327345.1 Myotis davidii
CTTGTCCTATGACATAAATGACCAGCTTCTGCCAGTCTAGCCAGATGTGAGAGGCAACCTGGCCATAGTCCTGAGAGAGATTTCATAAGTCTTCATTTTTCTCTTAGTCTTTAGATACAAAGTGATATGAATCTGCTGAAGTATTTAAGGTGCAGACCCACAGACATTTTTTTAACTTTAGAAGAACTATCATGCTTATCTCATCCGATCCCCTCATTTGGTGTTAAGAAACCTGAAACGCAGACAAGTGCATCTAGAGTCACAGAAAAGTTCATGGCAGCTTGGTTGTTGTGGCTCAGTGGTTGAGCATTGACC
>NW_006328544.1:0-315 GCF_000327345.1 Myotis davidii
CCTAACCTCCAGTACTTCAGAATGTGGCTTAATTAGAAGCAGGATGCTTGCTGGTGTAATTAGTTTAATTAAAAGGGGGTCATACTGGAGTAGGATGGGCCCTAATGCAATATAAGAAGAGAAGAGAGACACACAGAGATGAGATCGCCGTGTGAAACAGAGACACTTAGGGAGAATGCCATGTTATGACAGGGGCTGAGACTAAAGCGATGCATTTACAACGCAAGGAACACCAAGGCTTCCCCATAGTGCCAGAAGCTACTAGGAAAGAAGCATCAGACTATCCCTTAGAGCAGTGGTTCTCAACCTTCTGGC
>NW_006328545.1:0-315 GCF_000327345.1 Myotis davidii
CCAAACAAATACAAACACCAAACACTCAGTAAAAAGGGTGAGGCAAGGCTCTGCTTTTTTTTTTCATTTAGCATAATCAACACTGAAGCTCAATGAGATTAATGACTTCCTTTCTGACCAAAGTTAAATATACGAGCAGTGTCTCCCTCTTGAGATATTAGGATTCACATATTTATTTAATATATTTGTAACATCCTCACAACTTATATTATTATTATATTAGGAAAGAAAAACCTATTAACATGATTACATCTCTTACCTCAAAATCAACATCTGCACAACAGCCGCACACAAGACATGGACCAATAATTTTGA
>NW_006328546.1:0-315 GCF_000327345.1 Myotis davidii
TTGTGTGAGCAAGTACTTAGGTAAATAAGGGCAGAAGCATACATTCTATGAAAAAGAAGGAAACAGAATACTAATGTACAGAGTAGATCATAAGCCAGTGGAGAAGACTTTCAGATGCAAGGCCCGTGATGGAATGAAAGAACACAGTGACGATGAATCCGGTGGGATGCTATGGACCCTTTAAAATGGTGGCAACTCACGTGGAAGATCAGTCTTTCCTGGCTTAAGGGTGTTCACAGTACAGTACTGAATGAATGCAGGAGACTGTACACACTGCTGTGCATGTCCCATGAGCCTTTGAGTAGAATGTATATT